>NC_069072.1:87518692-87633734 GCF_025698485.1 Gossypium arboreum | reverse complement strand
GGTTTTGAAGTATAAAATTGGCTAACATGGACATGCATATTCAGCCACAATAGGGAATTGTGTGCATGCATTCGGGTTAGAGGTAAGCATAATGATGCCTATTCTTGAATTAGGTAATCGGCTACCTTGATGTGAGCTAAGGCGAATGTGTGCGAAATTAAAGAAAATTGACTAAAGTGCTTAGTTATGTGATGTTGGGTCAATGATATGTGTATTCGCCAAGGCTAGCAAGTGAGACTTTAATAAGTTGAAATTGTTTGAATTAGCTCAAGAGCTTAGAGGCCACAATTGGATAAAGGAAAGGAAAAGTGATCGAATAGCCGTTGAAGCCGTTCGACAACATCCGAGGTAAGTCTTCGAGTAATGTGTGACAGCCCAAAATTGACCCTAGTCGGAATGTGGTTTCGGGACCACAAAACCGAGGCATAAAAATAATTAAAAATTTATTTTGATGCCTATAATATGTGTGTGCTCATGTATGACATTTTATGTTGATTGATTTAGTGTTATAAAGGTGAATTCCACAAGAAAGGACTTAGTAGTGAACTTTGAAAGTACGATAGGGAAATGTGTGATGACTAATTAAAGCATGCATGCAAAATAATGGACTTGCATGTCAAATTCCCTTTTACAAGTGATGGCCGCCATGACAAAGAGATATGGGCTAAACATGTCATGAAACATGTTTTGTTGGGCATTAGGGAGAAATAATAAACAAATAAGCATGGGTAAGAAAAGAATGAAAAAAAAATGTGTGTGAGAGAGTAGCATTCCCCATTGCCGTGCAACCAAGAAGAAAACAAAAAATTTGTTCATCCTTGTTCTCTCCTTTTGGCCAAAAATACTAAGAGGAAGAAGAGATTTTTGCTTCATTTCCTTTGTTTAGAAGAGATCTAGAAGGATATTTGGCTAAACTTGCATCAAGATTGAGGTATGTATGAGGTTGTGTCATGAGATTCATGCATGTTTTAGTTGCCAACTTGATGTTCATGTTAGCCATGGTTCAAATCCTTGTTATGCCATGGAAGTGGTATTTGGTCAAGGTTGGTATTGTGATAAAGCCATTGCATGTTAAGTGTGAAGCTTGATGATGATGCATGCAATGATGGATTGTCTACTCTTGAAATTTCTTTGTAGCCATCTTGAGTAAGACTTTGAGTTTTCTTTTGTTTAACCATGATTGAAGATAAAAGGGGCATGATTATGATGTATTCGCCATGATGCATTCATGAGCATGGTTCATGCTTCTTGCATGTTAGTTAAAATTTGTGTTTTAGATGGCTATGGACACCTTGAAATTCGCCATGCTCATATATGTATATATATGTTTGCACATGATGTTTTGGCTATGAAGTAAGTGATGAATATGTTTGTTTAAAGAAGAAGATGTTGAAGAATGCTTGTGAAATTGCAAGCACATTGGCCTAGCACATATATGAGTGCTTGATGCTATATTATAAGTTTTGAGCTACAACATGCAAAGCATTAACTAGTAAAATGCATGCTGTTTTTGTGTGGTATTAAGTGCATAATTGGCCTCAACATGGACATGTATATTCGGCCTTAGGTAGCCTATTGGAGGCCTTAGCTTTTCCTTGATGCCCGAATGAATTGTATTGAATTGCTTGATGTAGTATAAAATGTGCATGACCATTGTGTATTCAAGCTAAAGGGTGGCCATTTGACCATTTAAACTCCTTGTCATATTCGCCATAAGCTAGCACAATGAGGTTTTAATAAATTGAATTTGTTTGAATTAGCTCAAGAGCTTAGAGGGCCACAATTGGACAAGGGGAAGGAAAAAGTGATCGAATAGCCATAAAAGCCGTTCGACAACATCCGAGGTAAGTCCTCAAGAAGTGACCTTAATTGAATTATGTGGAATGAAATATGGATGTATTGATTATTGATTTATGTGTATGAGTATTTGAATGATACCCGGGCTAAGTCCCGAAGGCGATTATGCTAGTGATTATAATTGTGTTTGAGCCTTAGTAACGAAAATGAAATATGTATGTCCAATGATTATTGATGTATGTGTGCATGAGAAATTGAATGATACCCGGGCTAAGCCCCGAAGACAATTATGCTGGAAATTATATCCGGGTTAAGACCCGAAGGCAATTGTGCTAGTGGCTACATCCGGGCTAAGACCCGAAGGCATTCGTGCGAGTCATTCTATCCGGGCTAAGACCCTAAGGCATTCGTGCACGTGGTTATATCCTGTTGTATTCCGAAGAAGCTTGGGCTGGAGGTGAGTGTTGGTTGCTGTAATAAATTCAATTAGTACGCTCGAAAAGCCCAAAGAATAAGGTACGTTTATATGTGCATTGGAAAGTCGACATATTTGAGCAACATTCGCTCAATCGACTAGCAATTTCAGCTATTGGAATGGTTGATACTTTGTGAAAGTATATAATGATGAAGTGTGAAGTAAGAATGATTATGAGAATGTGTATTAATGAAATGATGCATTTGGTTATGTGAATGTATTGCTTAAATTAAAGCTGATTTTATTCCTTGAGACTTACTAAGCATAAAATGCTTACCCGTTGCTTTGGCTCTCTGTTTTATAGATTACGCTCGATAGCAATCGGATTCGGGATCATTAAAGTCGAAGTCATCCACACTATCAACGCCTCTATTTTGGTATAAATTTTGGTTGAACTTTGAAATGGCATGTATAGGACTACCCCTTGTTGGTTTAAATATCTGTGATGTATATGTATACGGCCATGCGAAAATGGCTCGTAAAAGTGAAGTACTGAACTTAGACTATTTGCGGTTTGTATATATATATATGGTGTCATGATGTGATTATGGATTGGAGATGGGAATGTTGGTCACATGATCAGCCATTGGTATGGTTAAAATGATCATATATGAACCTATGTATGGCAAGACTAGTTGGTTCATGGAGACTACAAAATAGGTAAGACCTACCTTAAAACAGATGCTGCCAGCTGCAGTGACGTGAATGTGAAAAATCACCAAAATTTGTAGGCATGGTATTAAATAGTGAATAAGCTATGTAAATGAACCTTGATGAGTCTATTTTCATATGGAAGAAACGAAATGGTCATAGGAGTTACATGTTAAGAGATATTAAAGCTATTGTGAGACAGGGCCAGAACGGTTTCTGGGTCCCTGTCGCAACTTTAAAAATTTACTATAAATTATCCAGAAAGAATTAGAGTCATGCCTTATATGTACAGATTCCATTTTGAGTCTAGTTTCATTAAAACAAACGGCACCAGTATTAAATCCCTGTACAGAGAGATATTCAAGTTATAACGCACGAAGGTCAGAGCAGTCGATCCCTGTAACATGGGTGACTTTAACTAATAAACTGTACCAATTGGCCCGACCAAAAATTCTAGAAATAAATCCATGGATGAATATATGAGTCTAAAATCAGGAAAATTTACGAAACCAGTTTCGAGTTTTGAAACTCGAGATATGATTTTTAAGGCGACGGTGACGCAGTTTTCCAGCCTGACTGGAAATGTCAAATTGGGGGCAAAATATGTGAACTTGGCTTGTTAACCTCGTGTCCGACACCGGCGATGGTCTCGGGTTCGGGGTGTTACAATTTTATTGGTATCAGAGCCACGGTTTAGTCGATTCTAGGACTACCGTGATGTGTTTGGGGTCTAGCTATACATGCCATTAAATGATGAATCGATAGTGTGGTGATTTCTGACAATTTGACTTTGTGTTTGTTTATAGCAATGGATCCCGATCCCAGCCGAGCAATAGCTGATGATGTGGAGAGTGTGGCGCTGCTCCGCGCAAAGGGACAGCGGCAGACTCTCAACCTATGGCCAACAATCCGAATGATGAGGCTAGGCAAGCCTTTTATAGTGTGATGAACGAATGGTTTAATCAATACATTCGAACTAACACTCACTGTTCCACAACCTCCATTCCCGACAAATGCAACCCCGCACCTACAATACCTCCGTGGATCGACCAAATAAGGTCAAGTAAGCCCCCAGTCGATAGGATTCGAAAACATGGGGCCACTGAATTTAAGGCTACGGATGATGATGATGCCGAGCGAGCTGAATTTTGGTTGGATAACACTATCAGGGTGCTCGATGAGCTATCCTGTACACCGATGAGTGCTTAAAGTGTACCATCTCCTTGCTACGAGTCCGCCTACTATTGGTGGAGTACTCGACTTGTGGTGCCTAGAGAGCAAGTGACTTGGGAATTCTTTCAAACCGAGTTCGAAAAAAGTATATTAGTCGAGATTCATCGACCAAAAGCGAAGGAATTCCTTGATCTTAAGCAAGGTTCTATATCGATTATCGACTCTGAACGAAAATTTGTGAGGCTTAGCCGACGCTGAGAATGCATTTCGTCCGAAGCCATTATGTGTAAACGCTTCGAGGATGGGCTGAATGATGATATAAGGATGTTCGTTGGCATTCTCGAAATACGAGAGTTCGTAGTACTTGTTGAGCGAGCTTGTAAAGCCGAAGAGCTTAGAAAGGAGAAACAAAAAGTTGATGTGGGAACCGGAGAATTCCGAAAGAGGTCCTCGGGAAAGTCTCTTCAACAGGCATCGAAGAGATTTCGAGATGATGTGAGCCGGTCTAGAGGCGTTTCGGGCTTTTCTAGACGAGGACGCGATCGACCCCCTGTGACCACACGAGTCACTTCGATCGCCAGTGGTGGAAATGATCGCCGAGAGAGGGCGGAGTGTCTACATTGTGGCAAATGGCATTCGGGGAGCTGTTGGTTTCGTGATCGCTCCTGCTATAAGTGTGGATCGGCCGACCACTTTATGAAGGATTGCCCGAGGATGCTTGAACAGAATGTAAGTCAGTGGAAACCGGGTGCTACCCTTTGCTCGAGGTAGGCCACCTAGAAATATGGGCAATGTCGATTGGCGGTCGAGAGGATCTAGAGATGCTACCATCAGATCTGAGGCTCGTGCCCTGCTAGGACTTATGCCATACTGGCACGCGAGGATGCTGCCTCTCCAGATGTCATTACCGGTACTTTCACTCTTTTCAATACTAATGTGATTGCTTTGATTGACCCTGGTTCTACTCATTCTTATATATGTGAAACCTTAGCATCCAGTAAGACTTTGCCTATTGAGTCTACCGAGTTTGTAATTCGGGTGTCAAACCCCTTGGGTCATTACGTGCTTGTCAACAAAGTGTGCAAGAAAAGTCCCCTAGTGTTCCGAGGTTCTTGTTTTCCGGCGGACTTGATGCTTTTGCCATTCGATGAATTCGACGTTATTCTTGGTTTGGATTGGTTGACCATGCATGATGCGGTTGTAAATTGCAAAAGCAAGTCTATCGATTTGAGGTCTTGCGAATAATGAGATAATTCGGGTTGAGTCTACGGACTTAAAGGGTTGTTGTAATATCGGCAATGTTGGCCGAAAATATGTAAGAAAAGGGTGCGGCGTACCTTGCGTCGTGCTCGATGACAAGGAATCGGAAAAGAAACCGAATCTGCGTCCGCGGTTTGTGAATACCGGATGTTTTCCACGAAGAATTGCGGGTTTACCACTGTTGGAAATAGAATTTGGCATCGAATTGGTACCTGGTACCACTCCGATTCGATAGCTCCGTATCGTATGGCACCAACGGAATTAAAGGAGTTGAAAGCTCGGTTGCAAGAATTGGTGGATAGAGGTTTTGCTCGCTTGAGTTGTTCGCCTTGGGTGCGCCGGTGTTGTTTGTGAAAAGAAGGATGGAACCATGCGGTTGTGCATCGACTATCGTCGACTTAATAAAGCGACGATAAAGAACAAATATCCGTTACCACGTATCGATGACTTGTTCGATCAAGCTGAAGGAGCCTCGGTGTTCTCGAAAATAGATTTGAGATCGGGCTATTATCAATTGCGAATCCGAGATTGGACGTACCCAAGGCGCCTTGAGCGAGATATGGTCACTATGAGTTCCTAGTGATGCCGTTTGGGCTCACTAATGCCCTACGGTATTTATGGATTTAATGAATCGAATCTTCAGACCATATTTGGATCGATTCGTAGTCGTGTTCATTGATGACATCTTGGTCTATTCAAGAAATGAGACCGAACATCTTGAACACTGCGGTTAGTCTTTGCAAATTTTACGGGATAAGCAATTATATGCTAAGTTCAGCAAGTGTGAGTTACGGTTAGAGAGGTTAGCTTCTTGGGTCATGTGGTATCTGCATCGGGTATTGAAGTCAACCGAATAAAATTTCAGCCATACTTAATTGGAAGCCTTGAGAAATATTTCTGAGGTTCGGAGCTTTTGGGGCTTGCGGTTATTACCGATGATTTGTAAAGGTTTCTCAACGATAGCCACGCCGATGATGAAGCTACTCCAAAAGGATGTTAAGTTCGAATGGACGGAGAAATGCCAAAAAGTTTCGATCAGCTGAAAACTTATTTGGTGAAGCCCCAATTCTAGTGCAACCCGAGTCCAAGCAAGAGTTTGTCATCTATAGCGACGCCTCCCTACTTGGGTTAGGTTGTGTATTGATGCAAGAAGGTCGAGTTGTGGCCTATCGTCGAGGCAATTAAAGCCACATGAGAAAAATTATCCGACTTATGATCTCGAATTGGCCGCCATCGTGTTCGCCTTAAAGATTTGGCGACATTACTTATTTGGTGAAAGGTGCCATGTGTACTCGGATCACAAAAGTCTCAAATATTTGATGACCCAAAGAGACTTAAATCTGCGACAAAGGCGTTGGCTCGAGTACATTAAAGGATTACGAGTGGTCATTGACTATCACCCGGAAAGGCGAATGTGGTTGCGGATGCCTTGAGTCGTAAATCATTATTCGCTTTCTGGCGATGAATGTGCACTTGTCTGCATTCGATCCGATAGTGTGTTAATAGCTGAATTGAAAGCCAAACCACTATTGATACATCAAATTCGAGAAGCTCGAGAAAGTCGACGACGAGTTGGGTGCAAAGCGAAATTTGAGTGTGTTCCGAACAAGGACTCGAATTTCAAATCGATGATGACGATTGTTTGAGGTTGAAGTCGTCTCATGTGTTCCAAAGAATTGAACTCATTTCGATAATTGAATGAAGCCCATTGTAGCCGAATGGCAATCCACGGGAATCTGAAGGCGTACAATGATTTGAAACGCCGGTTTTGGTGGCATGGTATGAAGCGAGACATCTCCGACTTTGTTTGAGATGTTTAATATGTCAACAAGTGAAAGCGGAACATCGGTGCCTTGTGGATTACTTCACCAATCACGATACCCGAGTGGAAATGGGATCGAGTCACAATGGACTTTGTATCCGGACCGCCATTGTCGACAAGTAAGAAGGATGCGGTTTGGGTCGTGGTAGATAGATTGACTAAGTCGGCCCACTTTGTCCCGTACGTCGGATTTTTCAATGGACAAATTAGCGAATTGTACATTTCTCAGTTGTGAGATTACACGGGTGCCTATTTCCATCGTGTCGGATAGAGATCCGAGATTTACCTCGCGATTTTGGAAAAAGTTGCAAGAAGCTTTGGGTACCAAGTTGCATTTAGCACCGCCTTTCACCCCCAAACCGATGGTCAATCCGGCGGATAATTGAGATACTTGAGGATATGTTGAGATGTTGCGTCCTCGAGTTTAGTGGTTCATGGGAACAATATTTGCCGTTGATTGAATTCGCTTACAACAACGACTTTCAATCGAGTATTAAGATGGCACCTACGAGGCTTTGTGCGGTCGTAAATGCCGTACACCATTGTTTTGGGTGAGCTTGGTGAAAGCAAGATTTTCGGTGGATTTGATTAGAGATCTTTGAGAAAGTGAAAGTAATCCGTGAAAGTCTGAAGATAGCCTCCGATCGTCGAGAAGTCGTCGCAGCGGATCTGAAGCGTAAGGATATCGAGTATCGTGGGTGATAAAGTGTTTCTCAAGGTATCGGCTTGGAAAAGATACTCGATTCGGTACCGTAAGGGCAAGCTGAGCCCGAGGTTCATTGGGCCATATGAGATATCCGAGCGAGTCGGTCCGGTGGCATATCGTTTGATTTTGCCCCGAACTCAAAAGGTTCACGATGTCTTTCATGTTTCGATGCTTGACGCTATAGATCCGATCCATCGCACGTGATTAGTCCATCAGAAATTGAAATTCAAGCTAATATGAGTTATGAGGAAGAACCGATTCGTATCCTATCACGAGAAGTGAAAGAGTTGCGAAACAAGCGGGTTCCGCTAGTGAAAGTGTTATGGCTCAAGCACGGGATAGAAGAAGCTACTTGGGAGACCGAGAACTCTATGAAAGAGTGATATCCAAACCTATTTACGGTAAGATTTTTGGGACGAAAATTTCTTAAGTGGGGAGAGTTGTGACACCCAAAATTGACCCTAGTCGGAATGTGGTTTCGGGACCACAAAACCGAGGCATAAAATAATTAAAATTTATTTTGATGCCTATAATATGTGTGTGCTCATGTATGACATTTTATGATGATTGATTTAGTGTTATAAAGGTGAATTCCACAAGAAAGGACTTAGTAGTGAACTTTGAAAGTACGATAGGGAAATGTGTGATGACTAATTAAAGCATGCATGCAAAATAATGGACTTGCATGTCAAATTCCCCTTTTTACAAGTGATGGCCGGCCATGACAAAGAGATATGGGCTAAACATGTCATGAAACATGTTTTGTTGGGCATTAGGGAGAAATAATAAACAAATAAGCATGGGTAAGAAAAGAATGAAAAAAAATGTGTGTGAGAGAGTAGCATTCCCCCATTGCCGTGCAACCAAGAAGAGAAAACAAAAAAATTTGTTCATCCTTGTTCTCTCCTTTTTGGCCAAAAATACTAAGAGGAAGAAGAGATTTTTGCTTCATTTCCTTTGTTTAGAAGAGATCTAGAAGGATATTTGGCTAAACTTGCATCAAGATTGAGGTATGTATGAGGTTGTGTCATGAGATTCATGCATGTTTTAGTTGCCAACTTGATGTTCATGTTAGCCATGGTTCAAATCCTTGTTATGCCATGGAAGTGGTATTTGGTCAAGGTTGGTATTGTGATAAAGCCATTGCATGTTAAGTGTGAAGCTTGATGATGATGCATGCAATGATGGATTGTCTACTCTTGAAATTTCTTTGTAGCCATCTTGAGTAAGACTTTGAGTTTTCTTTTGTTTAACCATGATTGAAGATAAAAGGGCATGATTATGATGTATTCGGCCATGATGCATTCATGAGCATGGTTCATGCTTCTTGCATGTTAGTTAAAATTTGTGTTTTAGATGGCTATGGACACCTTGAAATTGGCAATGCTCATATATGTATATATATGTTTGCACATGATGTTTTGGCTATGAAGTAAGTGATGAATATGTTTGTTTAAAGAAGAAGATGTTGAAGAATGCTTGTGAAATTGCAAGCACATTCTACCTAGCACACATATGAGTGCTTGATGCTATATTATAAGTTTTGAGCTACAACATGCAAAGCATTAACTAGTAAAATGCATGCTGTTTTTGTGTGGTATTAAGTGCATAATTGGCCTCAACATGGACATGTATATTCAGCCTTAGGTAGCCTATTGGAGGCCTTAGCTTTTCCTTGATGCTAGAATGAATTGTATTGAATTGCTTGATGTAGTATAAAATGTGCATGACCATTGTGTATTCAAGCTAAAGGGTGGCCATTTGACCATTTAAACTCCTTGTCATATTCGGCCATAAGCTAGCACAATGAGGTTTTAATAAATTGAATTTGTTTGAATTAGCTCAAGAGCTTAGAGGGCCACAATTGGACAAGGGGAAGGAAAAAGTGATCGAATAGCCGTAAAAGCCGTTCGACAACATCCGAGGTAAGTCCTCAAGAAGTGACCTTAATTGAATTATGTGGAATGAAATATGGATGTATTGATTATTGATTTATGTGTGTATGAGTATTGAATGATACCGGGCTAAGTCCGAAGGCGATTATGCTAGTGATTATAATTGTGTTTGAGCCTTAGTAACGAAAATGAAATATGTATGTCCAATGATTATTGATGTATGTGTGCATGAGAAATTGAATGATACCCGGGCTAAGCCCCGAAGACAATTATGCTGGAAATTATATCCGGGTTAAGACCCGAAGGCAATTGTGCTAGTGGCTACATCCGGGCTAAGACCCGAAGGCATTCGTGCGAGTCATTCTATCCGGGCTAAGACCCGAAGGCATTCGTGCACGTGGTTATATCCGGTTGTATTCCGAAGAAGCTTGGGCTGGAGGTGAGTGTTGGTTGCTGTAATAAATTCAATTAGTACGCTCGAAAAGCCCAAAGAATAAGAATGCGTTTATATGTGCATTGGAAAGTCGACATATTTGAGCAACATTCGCTCAATCGACTAACGAATTTCAGCTATTGGAATGGTTGATACTTTGTGAAAGTATATAATGATGAAGTGTGAAGTAAGAATGATTATGAGAATGTGTATTAATGAAATGATGCATTTGGTTATGTGAATGTATTGCTTAAATTAAAGCTGATTTTATTCCTTGAGACTTACTAAGCATAAAAATGCTTACCCCGTTGCTTTGGCTCTCTGTTTTATAGATTACGCTCGATAGCAATCGGATTCGGGATCATTAAAGTCGAAGTCATCCACACTATCAACGCCTCTATTTTGGTATAAATTTTTGGTTGAACTTTGAAATGGCATGTATAGGACTACCCCTTGTTGGTTTAAATATGCTGTGATGTATATGTGTACGGCCATGCGAAAATGGCTCATAAAAGTGAAGTACGAACTTAGACTATTTGCGGTTTGTATATATATATATATGGTGTCATGATGTGATTATGGATTGGAGATGGGAATGTTGGTCACATGATCAGCCATTGGTATGGTTAAAATGATCATATATGAACCTATGTATGGCAAGACTAGTTGGTTCATGGAGACTACAAAATAGGTAAGACCTACCTTAAAAACAGATGCTGCCAGCTGCAGTGACGTGAATGTGAAAAATCACCAAAATTTGTAGGAATGGTATTAAATAGTGAATAAGCTATGTAAATGAACCTTGATGAGTCTATTTTCATATGGAAGAAACGAAATGGTCATAGGAGTTACATGTTAAGAGATATTAAAGCTATTGTGAGACAGGGCCAGAACGGTTTCTGGGTCCCCTGTCGCAAATTTAAAATTTACTATAAATTATCCAGAAAGAATTAGGAGTCATGCCTTATATGTACAGATTCCATTTTGAGTCTAGTTTCATTAAAACAAACGGCACCAGTATTAAATCCCTGTACAGAGAGATATTCAAGTTATAATGCGCGAAGGTCAGAGCAGTCGATCCCTGTAACATGGGTGACTTTAACTAATAAACTGTACCAATTGGCCCGACCAAAATTCTAGAAATAAATCCATGGATGGATATATGAGTCTAAATTCAGGAAAATTTACGAAACCAGTTTCGAGTTTTGAAACTCGAGATATGATTTTTAAGGCGACGGTGACGCAGTTTTCCAGCCTGACTGGAAATGTCAAATTGGGGGCAAAATATGTGAACTTGGCTTGTTAACCCCTCATGTCCGACACCGGCGATGGTCCCGGGTTCGGGGTGTTATAATTTTATTGGTATCAGAGCCACGGTTTAGTCGATTCTAGGACTACCGTGATGTGTTTGGGGTCTAGCTATACATGCCATTAAATGATGAATCGATAGTGTGGTGATTTCTGACAATTTGACTTTGTGTTTGTTTATAACAATGGATCCCGATCCCAACCGAGCAATAGCTGATGATGTGGAGAGTGTGGCGCCGCTCTCCGCGCAGGGACAAGCGCCGCGGACTCTCAACCTATGGCCAGCAATCCGAATGATGAGGCTAGGCAAGCCTTTTATAGTGTGATGAACGAATGGTTTAATCAATACATTCGAACTAACACTACTGTTCCACAACCTCCATTCCCGACAAATGCAACCCCGCACCTACAATATCTCCGGTGACTGACCAAATAAGGTCAAGTAAGCCCCGATCGATAGGATTAGAAAACATGGGGCCACTGAATTTAAGGCTACGGATGATGATGATGCCGAAGCGAGCTGAATTTTGGTTGGATAACACTATCCGGGTGCTCGATGAGCTATCCTGCACACACCGATGAGTGCTTAAAGTGTACCATCTCCTTGCTACGCGAGTCCGCCTACTATTGGTGGAGTACTCGACTGTGGTGCCTAGAGAGCAAGTGACTTGGGAATTCTTTCAAACCGAGTTCGAAAAAAGTATATTAGTCGAGATTCATCGACCAAAAGCGAAGGGAATTCCTTGATCTTAAGCAAGGTTCTATGTCGATTATCGACTCACGAACGAAAATTTGTGAGGCTTAGCCGATGCTGCGAGAATGTATTTCGTCAAAGCCATTATGTATAAGCGCCGAGGATGGGCTGAATGATGATATAAGGATGTTCGTTGGCATTCTCGAAATACGAGTTCGTAGTACTTGTTGAGCGAGCTTGTAAAGCGAAGAGCTTAGAAAGGAGAAACAAAAGTTGATGTAGGAACAGGAGAATTCGAAGAGGTCCTCGGAAAGTCTCTTCAACAGCATCGAAGAGATTTCGAGATGATGTGAGCCGGTCTAGAGGCGTTTGGGCTTTTCTAGACGAGGACGCGATCGACCCCTGTGACCACACGAGTCACTTCGATCGCTGCTGGTGGAAATGACCGCCGAGAGAGGCGGAGTGTCTACATTGTGGCAAATGGCATTGGGGAGCTGTTGGTTTCGTGATCGCTCCTGCTATAAGTGTGGATCGCCGACCACTTTATGAAGGATTGCCCGAGGATGCTTGAGCAGAATGTAAGTCGAGTGGAAACCCGGGTGCTACCTTTGCTCGAGGTAGGCCACCTAGAAATATGGGCAATGTCGGTGGCGGTCGAGAGGATCTAGAGATGCTACCATCATATCTCGAGGCTCGTGCCCTGCTAGGACTTATGCCATCGCCGCACGCGAGGATCTTTGCCTCTCGGATGTCATTACGGTACTTTCACTCTTTTCAATACTAATGTGATTGCTTTGATTGACCCCGGTTCTACTCATTCTTATATATGTGAAACCTTAGCATCCAAAGAAGACTTTGCCTATTGAGTCTCTTGAGTTTGTAATTCGGTGTCAAACCCCTTGGGTCATTACGTGCTTGTCAACAAAGTGTGCAATAAAAGTCCCCTAGTGTTCCGAGGTTCTTGTTTTCCGGCGGACTTGATGCTTTGCCATTCGATGAATTCGACGTTATTCTTGGTTTGGATTGGTTGACCATGCACGATGCGGTTGTAAATTGCAAAAGCAAGACTATCGATTTGAGGTGCGAATAATGAGATAATTCGGGTTGAGTCTCGGACTTAAAGGGGTTGCCACCGTAATATCGCAATGTTGGCCCGAAAATATGTAAGAAAAGGGTGCGAAGTGTACCTTGCGTACGTGCTCGATGACAAGGAATCAGAAAAGAAACCCGAATCTGTGCCCGCGGTTTGTGAATACCTGGATGTTTTCCCTGAAGAATTGCCGGGTTTACCACCTGTTCGGGTAATAGAATTTGGCATCAAATTGGTACCTGGTACCACTCCGATTTCGATAGCTCCGTATCGTATGGCACCAACGGAATTAAAGGAGTTGAAAGCTCAGTTGCAAGAATTGGTGGATAGAGGTTTTGCTCGCCCGAGTTGTTCGCCTTGGGGTGCGCCAGTGTTGTTTGTGAAAAAGAAGGATGGAACCATGCGGCTGTGCATCGACTATCGTCAGCTTAATAAAGCGACGATAAAGAACAAATATCCGTTACCACGTATCGATGACTTGTTCGATCAAGCTGAAGAACCTCGGTGTTCTCGAAAATAGATTTGAGATCGGGCTATTATCAATTGCGAATCCGAGATTCGGACGTACCCAAGACTGCCTTCAGAACGAGATATGGTCACTATGAGTTCCTAGTGATGCCGTTTGGGCTCACTAATGCCCCTGCGGTATTTATGGATTTAATGAATCGAATCTTGAGACCATATTTGGATCGATTAAGTAGTCGTGTTCATTGATGACATCTTGGTCTATTCAAGAAATGAGACCGAACATCTTGAACACTTGCGGTTAGTCTTTGCAAATTTTCTGGGATAAGCAATTATATGCTAAGTTCAAGCAAGTGTGAGTTACGGTTAGAGAGGTTAGCTTCTTGGGTCATGTGGTATCGCATCGGGTATTCGAGTCGATTCGAATAAAATTTCAGCCATACTTAATTGGAAGCCTCAGAAATATTCGAGGTTCGAGCTTTTTGGGGCTTCTTAGGTTATTACCGATGATTTGTAAAGGTTTCTCAACGATAGCCACGCCGATGACGAAGCTACTCCAAAAGGATGTTAAGTTGAATTGATTTTGAGAAATGCCAAAAAGTTTCGATCAACTGAAAACTTATTTGTGAAGCCCCAATTCTAGTGCAACCCGAGTCCCGCAAAGAGTTTGTCATCTATAGCGACGCCTCCCTACTTGGGTTAGGTTGTGTATTGATGCAAGAAGGTCGAGTTGTGGCCTATCGTCGAGGCAATTAAAGCCACATGAGAAAAATTATCCGACTCATGATCTCGAATTGGCGCCATCGTGTTCGCCTTAAAGATTTAGCGACATTACTTATTTGGTGAAAGGTGCCATGTGTACTCGGATCACAAAAGTCTCAAATATTTGATGACCCAAAGAGACTTAAATCTGCGACAAAGGCGTTGGCTCGAGTGTTAAAGGATTACGAAGTGGTCATTGACTATCACCGGGAAAGGCGAATGTGGTTGCGGATGCCTTGAGTCGTAAATCATTATTCGCTTTCTGGCGATGAGCGATGCACTTGTGCATTCGATCCGATAGTGTGTTAGTAGCTGAATTTAAAGCCAAACCACTATTGATACATCAAATTCGAGAAGCTCGAAAAGTCGACGACGAGTTGGTGCAAAGCGAAGTGAGTGTGTTCGAACAAGGACTCGGAATTTCAAATCGATGATGACGATTGTTTGAGGTTGAAGTAAATCTGTGTTCCAAAGAATTGAACTCATTTCGATAATTCGAATGAAGCCCATTGTAGCGAATGGCAATCCACCGGGAGTCTGAAGGCGTACAATGATTTGAAACGCCGGTTTTGGTGGCATGGTATGAAGCGAGACATCTCCGACTTTGTTTGAGATGTTTAATATGTCAACAAGTGAAAGCGGAACATCGGTGCCTTGAGATTACTTGACCAATCACGACCCGAGTGGAAATGGGATCGAGTCACAATGGACTTTGTATCCGGACCGCCATTGTCGACCAAGTAAGAAGGATGCGGTTTGGGTCGTGGTAGATAGATTGACTAAGTCGGCCCACTTTGTCCCGTCGACGCACGGATTTTCAATGGACAAATTAGCCGAATTGTACATTTCTCAGTTGTGAGATTACACGGGTGCCTATTTCCATCGTGTCGGATAGAGATCCGAGATTTACCTCGCGATTTTGGAAAAAGTTGCAAGAAGCTTTGGGTACCAAGTTGCATTTTAGCACCGCCTTTCACCCCCAAACCGATGGTCAATCCGGCGGATAATTCGGATACTTGAGGATATGTTGAGATGTTGCGTCCTCGAGTTTAGTGGTTCATGGGAGCGGTATTTGCCGTTGATTGAATTCGGTTACAACAACGACTTTCAATCGAGTATTAAGATGGCACCCTACGAGGCTTTGTGCGGTCGTAAATGCCGTACACCATTGTTTTGGGTGAGCTTGGTGAAAGCAAGATTTTCGGTGGATTTGATTAGAGATCTTTGAGCGAAAGTGAAAGTAATCCGTGAAAGTCGAAGATAGCCTCCGATCGTCGAAGTCGTGACGCGGATCTGAAGCGTAAGGATATCGAGTATCGGTGGGTGATAAAGTGTTTCTCAAGGTATCGCCTTGGAAAAGATACTCGATTCTACCGTAAGGGAAGCCGAGCCCGAGGTTCATTGGGCCATATGAGATATCCGAGCGAGTCGGTCCGATGGCATATCGTTTGATTTTGCCCCCGAACTCAAAAAGGTTCACGATGTCTTTCATGTTTCGATGCTTTGACGCTATAGATCCGATCCATCGCACGTGATTAGTCCATCGAAATTGACCAAAATTGACCCTAGTCGGAATGTGGTTTTGGGACCACTAAAACCGAGGCATAAAATAATTAAAATTTATTTTGATGCCTATAATATGTGTGTGCTCATGTATGACATTTTATGATGATTGATTTAGTGTTATAAAGGTGAATTCCACAAGAAAGGACTTAGTAGTGAACTTTGAAAGTACGATAGGAAATGTGTGATGACTAATTAAAGCATGCATGCAAAATAATGGACTTGCATGTCAAATTCCCTTTTACAAGTGATGGCGGCCATGACAAAGAGATATGGGCTAAACATGTCATGAAACATGTTTTGTTGGGCATTAGGGAGAAATAATAAACAAATAAGCATGGGTAAGAAAAGAATGAAAAAAATGTGTGTGAGAGAGTAGCATTCCCCATTGCCGTGCAACCAAGAAGAAAAAACAAAAAATTTGTTCATCCTTGTTCTCTCCTTTTGGCCAAAAATACTAAGAGGAAGAAGAGATTTTGCTTCATTTCCTTTGTTTAGAAGAGATCTAGAAGGATATTTGGCTAAACTTGCATCAAGATTGAGGTATGTATGAGGTTGTGTCATGAGATTCATGCATGTTTTAGTTGCCAACTTGATGTTCATGTTAGCCATGGTTCAAATCCTTGTTATGCCATGGAAGTGGTATTTGGTCAAGGTTGGTATTGTGATAAAGCCATTGCATGTTAAGTGTGAAGCTTGATGATGATGCATGCAATGATGGATTGTCTACTCTTGAAATTTCTTTGTAGCCATCTTGAGTAAGACTTTGAGTTTTCTTTTGTTTAACCATGATTGAAGATAAAAGGGCATGATTATGATGTATTCGGCCATGATGCATTCATGAGCATGGTTCATGCTTCTTGCATGTTAGTTAAAATTTGTGTTTTAGATGGCTATGGACACCTTGAAATTGGCCATGCTCATATATGTATATATATGTTTGCACATGATGTTTTGGCTATGAAGTAAGTGATGAATATGTTTGTTTAAAGAAGAAGATGTTGAAGAATGCTTGTGAAATTGCAAGCACATTCGGCCTAGCACACATATGAGTGCTTGATGCTATATTATAAGTTTTGAGCTACAACATGCAAAGCATTAACTAGTAAAATGCATGCTGTTTTTGTGTGGTATTAAGTGCATAATTGGCCTCAACATGGACATGTATATTCGGCCTTAGGTAGCCTATTGAAGGCCTTAGCTTTTCCTTGATGCCCGAATGAATTGTATTGAATTGCTTGATGTAGTATAAAATGTGCATGACCATTGTGTATTCAAGCTAAAGGGTGGCCATTTGACCATTTAAACTCCTTGTCATATTCGGCCATAAGCTAGCACAATGAGGTTTTAATAAATTGAATTTGTTTGAATTAGCTCAAGAGCTTAGAGGGCCACAATTGGACAAGGGGAAGGAAAAAGTGATCGAATAGCCGTAAAAGCCGTTCGACAACATCCGAGGTAAGTCCTCAAGAAGTGACCTTAATTGAATTATGTGGAATGAAATATGGATGTATTGATTATTGATTTATGTGTGTATGAGTATTGAATGATACGGGCTAAGTCCGAAGGCGATTATGCTAGTGATTATAATTGTGTTTGAGCCTTAATGCGAAAATGAAATATGTATGTCCAATGATTATTGATGTATGTGTGCATGAGAAATTGAATGATACCCGGGCTAAGCCCCGAAGACAATTATGCTGGAAATTATATCCGGGTTAAGACCCGAAGGCAATTGTGCTAGTGGCTACATCCGGGCTAAGACCCGAAGGCATTCGTGCGAGTCATTCTATCGGGCTAAGACCGAAGGCATTCGTGCGTGGTTATATCCGGTTGTATTCGAAGAAGCTTGGGCTGGAGGTGAGTGTTGGTTGCTGTAATAAATTCAATTAGTGCGCTCGAAAAGCCCAAAGAATAAAATGCGTTTATATGTGCATTGGAAAGTCGACATATTTGAGCAACATTCGCTCAATCGACTAGCAATTTCAGCTATTGGAATGGTTGATACTTTGTGAAAGTATATAATGATGAAGTGTGAAGTAAGAATGATTATGAGAATGTGTATTAATGAAATGATGCATTTGGTTATGTGAATGTATTGCTTAAATTAAAGCTGATTTTATTCCTTGAGACTTACTAAGCATAAAAATGCTTACCCGTTGCTTTGGCTCTCTGTTTTATAGATTACGCTCGATAGCAATCGGATTCGGGATCATTAAAGTCGAAGTCATCCACACTATCAACGCCTCTATTTTGGTATAAATTTTTGGTTGAACTTTGAAATGGCATGTATAGGACTACCCTTGTTGGTTTAAATATCTTTGTGATGTATATGTATACGGCCATGCGAAAATGGCTCGTAAAAGTGAAGTCTGAACTTAGACTATTTGCGGTTTGTATATATATATATGGTGTCATGATGTGATTATGGATTGGAGATGGGAATGTTGGTCACATGATCAGCCATTGGTATGGTTAAAATGATCATATATGAACCTATGTATGGCAAGACTAGTTGGTTCATGGAGACTACAAAATAGGTAAGACCTACCTTAAAACAGATGCTGCCAGCTGCAGTGACGTGAATGTGAAAAATCACCAAAATTTGTAGGAATGGTATTAAATAGTGAATAAGCTATGTAAATGAACCTTGATGAGTCTATTTTCATATGGAAGAAACGAAATGGTCATAGGAGTTACATGTTAAGAGATATTAAAGCTATTGTGAGACAGGGCCAGAACGGTTTCTGGGTCCCCTGTCGCAACTTTAAAATTTACTATAAATTATCCAGAAAGAATTAGGAGTCATGCCTTATATGTACAGATTCCATTTTGAGTCTAGTTTCATTAGAAACAAACGGCACCAGTATTAAAGCCCTGTACAGAGAGATATTCAAGTTATAACGCGCGAAGGTCAGAGCAGTCGATCCCTGTAACATGGGTGACTTTAACTAATAAACTGTACCAATTGGCCCGACCAAAAATTCTAGAAATAAATCCATGGATGGATATATGAGTCTAAATTCAGGGAAAATTTACGAAACCAGTTTCCGAGTTTTGAAACTCGAGATATGATTTTTAAGGCGACGGTGACGCAGTTTTCCAGCCTGACTGGAAATGTCAAATTGGGGGGCAAAATATGTGAACTTGGCTTGTTAACCCCTCGTGTCCGACACCGGCGATGGTCTCGGGTTCGGGGTGTTACAATTTTATTGGTATCGAGCCACGGTTTAGTCGATTCTAGGACTACCGTGATGTGTTTGGGGTCTAGCTATACATGCCATTAAATGATGAATCGATAGTGTGGTGATTTCGACAATTTGACTTTGTGTTTGTTTATAGCAATGGATCCGATCCCAGCCGAGCAATAGCTGATGATGTGGAGAGTGTGGCGCTGCTCGCGCAAGGGACGGCGCCGGCGGACTCTCAACCTATGGCCAACAATCCGAATGATGAGGCTAGGCAAGCCTTTTATAGTGTGATGAGCGAATGGTTTAATCAATACATTCGAACTAACACGGCTGTTCCACAACCTCCATTCCCGACAAATGCAACCCCGCACCTACAATACCTCCGGTGGTGACCAAATAAGGTCAAGTAAGCCCCGAGTCGATAGGATTGAAAACATGGGGCCACTGAATTTAAGGCTACGGATGATGATGATGCCGAAGCGAGCTGAATTTTGGTTGGATAACACTATCCGGGTGCTCGATGAGCTATCTGTACACCCGATGAGTGCTTAAAGTGTACCATCTCCTTGCTCTGTGAGTCCGCCTACTATTGGTGGAGTACTCGACTTCGTGGTGCCTAGAGAGCAAGTGACTTGGGAATTCTTTCAAACCGAGTTCGAAAAAAGTATATTAGTCGAGATTCATCGACCAAAAGCGAAGGAATTCCTTGATCTTAAGCAAGGTTCTATGTCGATTACCGACTCTGACGAAAATTTGTGAGGCTTAGCGATGCTGCGAGAATGCATTTCGTCCAAAGCCATTATGTGTAAAGCGCCGAGGATGGGCTGAATGATGATATAAGGATGTTCGTTGGCATTCTCGAAATCGAGAGTTCGTAGTACTTGTTGAGCGAGCTTGTAAAGCGAAGAGCTTAGAAAGGAGAAACAAAAGTTGATGTGGGGCAGGAGAATTCGAAAGAGGTCCTCGGAAAGTCTCTTCAAAGAGCATCGAAGAGATTTCGAGATGATGTGAGCCGGTCTAGAGGCGTTTGGGCTTTTCTAGGCGAGGACGCGATCGACCCCTGTGACACGAGTCACTTGATCGCCGATGGTGGAAATGATCGTAGAGAGAGGCGGAGTGTCTACATTGTGGCAAATGGCATTCGGGGAGCTGTTGGTTTCGTGATCGCTCTGCTATAAGTGTGGATCGGCCGACCACTTTATGAAGGATTGCGAGGATGCTTGAGCAGAATGTAAGTCGAGTGGAAACCGGGTGCTACCTTTGCTCGAGGTAGGCCACCTAGAAATATGGGCAATGTCGTTGGCGGTCGGAGAGGATCTAGAGATGCTACCATCGGATCGAGGCTCGTGCCCTGCTAGGACTTATGCCATCTGGCATGCGAGGATCTTGCCTCTCGGATGTCATTACCGGTACTTTCACTCTTTTCAATACTAATGTGATTGCTTTGATTGACCTGGTTCTACTCATTCTTATATATGTGAAACCTTAGCATCCGATAAGACTTTGCCTATTGAGTCTCTGAGTTTGTAATTCGGTGTCAAACCCTTGGGTCATTACGTGCTTGTCAACAAAGTGTGCAAGAAAAGTCCCCTAGTGTTCGAGGTTCTTGTTTTCCGGCGGACTTGATGCTTTTGCCGTTCGATGAATTGACGTTATTCTTGGTTTGGATTGGTTGACCATGCGATGCGGTTGTAAATTGCAAAAGCAAGACTATCGATTTGAGGTCTTGTGAATAATGAGATAATTCGGGTTGAGTCTACGGACTTAAAGGGTTGCCGGTGTAATATCGGCAATGTTGGCCCGAAAATATGTAAGAAAAGGGTGCGAAGCGTACCTTGCGTCGTGCTTTCGATGACAAGGAATCGAAAAGAAACCGAATCTGTGCCGTGGTTTGTGAATACTGGATGTTTTCCACGAAGAATTGCGGGTTTACCACTGTTCGGAAATAGAATTTGGCATCGAATTGGTACTGGTACCACTCCAATTTCGATAGCTCCGTATCGTATGGCACCAACGGAATTAAAGGAGTTGAAAGCTCGGTTGCAAGAATTGGTGGATAGAGGTTTTGCTCGCTTGAGTTGTTCGCCTTAGGGTGCGCCGGTGTTGTTTGTGAAAAGAAGGATGGAACCATGCGGTGTGCATCGACTATCGTCGACAATAAGCGGCGATAAAGAACAAATATCCGTTACCACGTATCGATGACTTGTTCGATCAAGCTGAAGGAGCCTCGGTGTTCTCGAAAATAGATTTGAGATCGGGCTATTATCAATTGCGAATCCGAGATTGGACGTACCCAAGGCGCCTTGAGCGAGATATGGTCACTATGAGTTCCTAGTGATGCCGTTTGGGCTCACTAATGCCCTGCGGTATTTATGGATTTAATGAATCGGATCTTGAGACCATATTTGGATCGATTAAGTAGTCGTGTTCATTGATGACATCTTGGTCTATTCAAGAAATGAGACCGAACATCTTTGAACACTGCGGTTAGTCTTTGCAAATTTTACGGGATAAGCAATTATATGCTAAGTTAAACAAGTGTGAGTTACGGTTAGAGAGGTTAGCTTCTTGGGTCATGTGGTATCTGCATCGGGTATTGAGTCGACCGAATAAAATTTCAGCCATACTTAATTGGAAGCCTCAGAAATATTCTTGAGGTTCGAGCTTTTTGGGGCTTGTCGGTTATTACCGACGATTTGTAAAGGTTTCTCAACGATAGCCACGCCGATGATGAAGCTACTCCAAAAGGATGTTAAGTTCGAATGGACGGAGAAATGCCAAAAAGTTTCGATCAACTGAAAACTTATTTGGTGAAGCCCCAATTCTAGTGCAACCCGAGTCAAGCAAAGAGTTTGTCATCTATAGCGACGCCTCCCTACTTGGGTTAGGTTGTGTATTGATGCAAGAAGGTCGAGTTGTGGCCTATCGTCGAGGCAATTAAAGCCACATGAGAAAAATTATCCGACTCATGATCTCGAATTGGCGCCATCGTGTTCGCCTTAAAGATTTGGCGACATTACTTATTTGGTGAAAGGTGCCATGTGTACTCGGATCACAAAAGTCTCAAATATTTGATGACCCAAAGAGACTTAAATCTGCGACAAAGGCGTTGGCTCGAGTACATTAAAGGATTACGAGTGGTCATTGACTATCACGGGAAAGGCGAATGTGGTTGCGGATGCCTTGAGTCGTAAATCATTATTCGCTTCTTCTGACGATGAGCGTGCACTTATGCATTCGATCCGATAGTGTGTTAGTAGCTGAATTGAAAGCCAAACCACTATTGATACATCAAATTCGAGAAGCTCGAGAAAGTCGACGACGAGTTGGGCGCAAAAGCGAAATTTGAGTGTGTTCGAACAAGGACTCGGAATTTCAAATCGATGATGACGATTGTTTGAGGTTGAAGTCGTCGTGTGTTCCAAAAATTGAACTCATTTCGATAATTCTGAATGAAGCCCATTGTAGCGAATGGCAATCCACCGGGAGTCTGAAGGCGTACAATGATTTGAAACGCCGGTTTTGGTGGCATGGTATGAAGCGAGACATCTCCGACTTTGTTTGAGATGTTTAATATGTCAACAAGTGAAAGCGGAACATCGGTGCCTTGAGGATTACTTGACCAATCACGATACCCAGTGGAAATGGGATCGAGTCACAATGGACTTTGTATCCGGACCGCCATTGTCGACAAGTAAGAAGGATGCGGTTTGGGTCGTGGTAGATAGATTGACTAAGTCGGCCCACTTTGTCCCGTCGTCGGATTTTCAATGGACAAATTAGCCGAATTGTGCGTTTCTCAGTTGTGAGATTACACGGGGTGCCTATTTCCATCGTGTCGGATAGAGATCCGAGATTTACCTCGCGATTTTGGAAAAAGTTGCAAGAAGCTTTGGGTACCAAGTTGCATTTTAGCACCGCCTTTCACCCCCAAACCGATGGTCAATCCGGCGGATAATTCGAGATACTTGAGGATATGTTGAGATGTTGCGTCCTCGAGTTTAGTGGTTCATGGGAGCGGTATTTGCCGTTGATTGAATTCGCACAACAACGACTTTCAATCGAGTATTAAGATGGCACCCTACGAGGCTTTGTGCGATCGTAAATGCCGTACACCATTGTTTTGGTGAGCTTGGTGAAAGCAAGATTTTCGGTGGATTTGATTAGAGATCTTTGAGCAGAAAGTGAAAGTAATCCGTGAAAGTCGAAGATAGCCTCCGATCGTCGAGAAGTCGTCGCGGATCTGAAGCGTAAGGATATCGAGTATCGGTGGGTGATAAAGTGTTTCTCAAGGTATCGCCTTGGAAAAAGATACTCGATTCGGCCGTAAGGGCAAAGTGAGCCCGAGGTTCATTGGGCCATATGAGATATCCGGCGAGTCGGTCCGATGGCATATCGTTTGATTTTGCCCCGAACTCAAAAGGTTCACGATGTCTTTCATGTTTCGATGCTTGACGCTATAGATCCGATCCATCATGCGTGATTAGTCCATCGAAATTGAAATTCAAGCTAATATGAGTTATGAGGAAGAACCGATTCGTATCCTATCACGAGAAGTGAAAGAGTTGCGAAACAAGCGGGTTCCGCTAGTGAAAGTGTTATGGCTCAAGCACGGGATAGAAGAAGCTACTTGGGAGACCGAGAACTCTATGAAAGAGCGATATCCAAACCTATTTACGGTAAGATTTTGGGGACGAAAATTTCTTAAGTGGGGAGAGTTGTGACACCCAAAATTGACCCTAGTCGGAATGTGGTTTCGGGACCACAAAACCGAGGCATAAAAATAATTAAAATTTATTTTGATGCCTATAATATGTGTGCTCATGTATGACATTTTATGATGATTGATTTAGTGTTATAAAGGTGAATTCCACAAGAAAGGACTTAGTAGTGAACTTTGAAAGTACGATAGGAAATGTGTGATGACTAATTAAAGCATGCATGCAAAATAATGGACTTGCATGTCAAATTCCCTTTTACAAGTGATGGCCGGCCATGACAAAGAGATATGGGCTAAACATGTCATGAAACATGTTTTGTTGGGCATTAGGGAGAAATAATAAACAAATAAGCATGGGTAAGAAAAGAATGAAAAAAAAATGTGTGAGAGAGTAGCATTCCCCATTGCCGTGCAACCAAGAAGAAAACAAAAAATTTGTTCATCCTTGTTCTCTCCTTTTGGCCAAAAATACTAAGAGGAAGAAGAGATTTTGCTTCATTTCCTTTGTTTAGAAGAGATCTAGAAGGATATTTGGCTAAACTTGCATCAAGATTGAGGTATGTATGAGGTTGTGTCATGAGATTCATGCATGTTTTAGTTGCCAACTTGATGTTCATGTTAGCCATGGTTCAAATCCTTGTTATGCCATGGAAGTGGTATTTGGTCAAGGTTGGTATTGTGATAAAGCCATTGCATGTTAAGTGTGAAGCTTGATGATGATGCATGCAATGATGGATTGTCTACTCTTGAAATTTCTTTGTAGCCATCTTGAGTAAGACTTTGAGTTTTCTTTTGTTTAACCATGATTGAAGATAAAAGGGCATGATTATGATGTATTCGGCCATGATGCATTCATGAGCATGGTTCATGCTTCTTGCATGTTAGTTAAAATTTGTGTTTTAGATGGCTATGGACACCTTGAAATTGGCCATGCTCATATATGTATATATATGTTTGCACATGATGTTTTGGCTATGAAGTAAGTGATGAATATGTTTGTTTAAAGAAGAAGATGTTGAAGAATGCTTGTGAAATTGCAAGCACATTGACCTAGCACACATATGAGTGCTTGATGCTATATTATAAGTTTTGAGCTACAACATGCAAAGCATTAACTAGTAAAATGCATGCTGTTTTTGTGTGGTATTAAGTGCATAATTGGCCTCAACATGGACATGTATATTCGGCCTTAGGTAGCCTATTGAAGGCCTTAGCTTTTCCTTGATGCCCGAATGAATTGTATTGAATTGCTTGATGTAGTATAAAATGTGCATGACCATTGTGTATTCAAGCTAAAGGGTGGCCATTTGACCATTTAAACTCCTTGTCATATTCGGCCATAAGCTAGCACAATGAGGTTTTAATAAATTGAATTTGTTTGAATTAGCTCAAGAGCTTAGAGGGCCACAATTGGACAAGGGGAAGGAAAAAGTGATCGAATAGCCGTAAAAGCCGTTCGACAACATCCGAGGTAAGTCCTCAAGAAGTGACCTTAATTGAATTATGTGGAATGAAATATGGATGTATTGATTATTGATTTATGTGTGTATGAGTATTGAATGATACCGGGCTAAGTCCGAAGGCGATTATGCTAGTGATTATAATTGTGTTTGAGCCTTAGTAACGAAAATGAAATATGTATGTCCAATGATTATTGATGTATGTGTGCATGCGGGCTAAGCCCCGAAGACAATTATGCTGGAAATTATATCCGGGTTAAGACCCGAAGGCAATTGTGCTAGTGGCTACATCCGGGCTAAGACCCGAAGGCATTCGTGCGAGTCATTCTATCCGGGCTAAGACCGAAGGCATTCGTGCGTGGTTATATCCGGTTGTATTCGAAGAAGCTTGGGCTGGAGGTGAGTGTTGGTTGCTGTAATAAATTCAATTAGTGCGCTCGAAAAGCCCAAAGAATAAGGTGCGTTTATATGTGCATTGGAAAGTCGACATATTTGAGCAACATTCGCTCAATCGACTAACAATTTCAGCTATTGGAATGGTTGATACTTTGTGAAAGTATATAATGATGAAGTGTGAAGTAAGAATGATTATGAGAATGTGTATTAATGAAATGATGCATTTGGTTATGTGAATGTATTGCTTAAATTAAAGCTGATTTTATTCCTTGAGACTTACTAAGCATAAAATGCTTACCCGTTGCTTTGGCTCTCTGTTTTATAGATTACGCTCGATAGCAATCGGATTCGGGATCATTAAAGTCGAAGTCATCCACACTATCAACGCCTCTATTTTGGTATAAATTTTGGTTGAACTTTGAAATGGCATGTATAGGACTACCCTTGTTGGTTTAAATATCTGTGATGTATATGTATACGGCCATGCGAAAATGGCTCGTAAAAGTGAAGTACTGAACTTAGACTATTTGCGGTTTGTATATATATATATGGTGTCATGATGTGATTATGGATTGGAGATGGGAATGTTGGTCACATGATCAGCCATTGGTATGGTTAAAATGATCATATATGAACCTATGTATGGCAAGACTAGTTGGTTCATGGAGACTACAAAATAGGTAAGACCTACCTTAAAACAGATGCTGCCAGCTGCAGTGACGTGAATGTGAAAAATCACCAAAATTTGTAGGAATGGTATTAAATATTGAATAAGCTATGTAAATGAACCTTGATGAGTCTATTTTCATATGGAAGAAACGAAATGGTCATAGGAGTTACATGTTAAGAGATATTAAAGCTATTGTGAGACAGGGCCAGAACGGTTTCTGGGTCCCCTGTCGCAACTTTAAAATTTACTATAAATTATCCAGAAAGAATTAGGAGTCATGCCTTATATGTACAGATTCCATTTTGAGTCTAGTTTCATTAGAAACAAACAGCACCAGTATTAAAGCCCTGTACAGAGAGATATTCAAGTTATAACGCGCGAAGGTCAGAGCAGTCGATCCCTGTAACATGGGTGACTTTAACTAATAAACTGTACCAATTGGCCCGACCAAAATTCTAGAAATAAATCCATGGATGGATATATGAGTCTAAATTCAGGAAAATTTACGAAACCAGTTTCTGAGTTTTGAAACTCGAGATATGATTTTAAAGCGACGGTGACGCAGTTTTCCAGCCTGACTGGAAATGTCAAATTGGGGGCAAAATATGTGAACTTGGCTTGTTAACCCCTCGTGTCCGACACGGCGATGGTCTCGGGTTCGATAGTGGGTGTTACACGATGAGTGCTTAAAGTGTACCATCTCCTTGCTACGCGAGTCCGCCTACTATTGGTGGAGTACTCGACTTGTGGTGCCTAGAGAGCAAGTGACTTGGGAATTCTTTCAAACCGAGTTCGAAAAAAGTATATTAGTCGAGATTCATCGACCAAAAGCGAAGGAATTCCTTGATCTTAAGCAAGGTTCTATGTCGATTATCGACTCTGAACGAAAATTTGTGAGGCTTAGCCGACTGCTGCGAGAATGTATTTCGTCCAAGCCATTATGTATAACGCCGAGGATGGGCTGAATGATGATATAAGGATGTTCGTTGGCATTCTCGAAATCGAGAGTTCGTAGTACTTGTTGAGCGAGCTTGTAAAGTAGAAGAGCTTAGAAAGGAGAAACAAAAAGTTGATGTGGGAACCGGAGAATTCGAAAGAGGTCCTCGGAAAGTCTCTTCAACAGCATCGAAGAGATTTCGAGATGATGTGAGCCGGTCTAGAGGCGTTTGGGCTTTTCTAGTCGAGGACGCGATCGACCCCTGTGACCACACGAGTCACTTCGATCATGATGGTGGAAATGATCGCCGAGAGAGGCGGAGTGTCTACATTGTGGCAAATGGCATTCGGGAGCTGTTGGTTTCGTGATCGCTCTGCTATAAGTGTGGATCGGCCGACCACTTTATGAAGGATTGCCCGAGGATGCTTGAGCAGAATGTAAGTCAGTGGAAACCGGGTGCTACCAACGCCGAGGTAGGCCACCTAGAAATATGGGCAATGTCGGTGGCGGTCGAGAGGATCTAGAGATGCTACCATCGGATCCGAGGCTCGTGCCCTGCTAGGACTTATGCCATCTGGCGCACGCCGAGGATGCTGCCTCTCCGGATGTCATTACACGGTACTTTCACTCTTTTCAATACTAATGTGATTGCTTTGATTGACCTGTTCTACTCATTCTTATATATGTGAAACCTTAGCATCCAAAGAAGACTTTGCCTATTGAGTCTCTTGAGTTTGTAATTCGGGTGTCAAACCCCTTGGGTCATTACGTAAGACTTTGCCTATTGAATTTTCTCTTAGCATTCTCGAGTAAGACATGGAGTTCTATGTTTAACCATGACCGAAAATTGAAAGGGGATGGTGTGTGATGTATTCGCCATGGTATGCTCATAAGTGCGATTTTTGCTTGTTGCATGATAGGTAAAAATTTGTGTTTTGATATATGTTTATATGTGATGATGTTTGGTTTTGAAGTATAAAATTGGCTAACATGGACATGCATATTCGCCACAATAGGGGAATTGTTGTGCATGCATTCGGTTAGAGGCAAGCATAATGATGCCTATTCTTGAATTAGGTAATCGGCTACCTTGATGTGAGCTAAGGCCGAATGTGTGCGAAATTAAAGAAAATTGACTAAAGTGCTTAGTTATGTGATGTTGGGTCAATGATATGTGTATTCGCCAAGGCTAGCAAGTGAGACTTTAATAAGTTGAAATTGTTTGAATTAGCTCAAGAGCTTAGAGGCCACAATTGGATAAAGGAAAGGAAAAAGTGATCGAATAGCCGTTGAAGCCGTTCGACAACATTCGAGGTAAGTCTTGAGTAATGACCCTACTTGAATTATGTGAAATGAAATATGGATGTGTAATGATTATTGACATATGTGTGTATGAGTATTTGAATGGTACCGGGCTAAGTCCCGAAGGCAATTATGCTAGTGATATGTTTGTGTTTGAACCTTAGTGCTTGAAAATGAAATATGGATGTGTAATGATTATTGATATATGCGTGTATGAGTATTTGAATGGTACCCGGGCTAAGTCCCGAAGGCAATTATGCTAGTGATATTTTGTGTTTGAGCCTTAGTAACGAAAATGAAATATGGATGTGTAATGATTATTGATATATGTGTGTATGAGTATTTGAATGGTACCCGGGCTAAGTCCCGAAGGCAATTATGCTAGTGATATGTTTGTGTTTGAGCCTTAGTAACGAAAATGAAATATGGATGTGTAATGATTATTGATTTATGTGTGCATGAGCAATTGAATGATACCCGGGCTAAGTCCCGAAGACATTTATGCTAGTAATTATATCCGGGTTAAGACCCGAAGGCAATTGTGCTAGTGACTATATCCAGGCTAATACCCGAAGGCATTTGTGCAAGTTGTTATATCCGGGCTAATACCCGAAGGCATTTGTGCAAGTTGTTATATCCGGGCTAATACCCGAAGGCATTTGTGCAAGTCGTTATATCCGGGCTAAGACCCGAGGGCATTCGTGCGTGTGGTTATATCCGGTTGTATTCCGAAGAAGCTTGGATTGAAGGTGAACATTGGTTGCTGTAATAAATCCAATTAGTACGCTCGAAAAGCCCAAAGGATAAGGTATGTTTACATGTGCAATGGAAAAGTCGATACGTTTGAAATAATATTCGTTCAATCGACTAACGAATTTTCAGCTCTTGAAATGGGTTGATATCTTGTGAATGTATATATTGATGAAGTGTGAAGTAGGTACAATTATGTGAATGTGTATTAATAAAGTGATTCATTTGGCTATGTGAATGTAATGCTTTAGTTAAAGCCGATTTCATTACTTGAGACTTACTAAGCATAAAAATGCTTACCCGTTGCTTTGGCTCTCTGTTTTATAGATTTTGCTCGTTAGCGATCGGATTCGGGATCATCGAAGTTGAAGTCAACCACACTATCAAAGCCCTTTTGGTACTCCTTTAGTTGAATTTTGGATATGGCATGTATAGGACTACCCTTGGTTGTTTTCAAGTATCTTTGTGATGTATATGTATGCGGCCATGCGAAAATGGCTCGTAAAGGTGGAGTATGGCATTAGACCATTCGAATTTGTGGTTTGTAATTATATATGGTTTCATGATGTGATTATGGATTGGAATGGGGGTGTTAGTCACATGATCAGCCATTGGAATGGCTAAATATGATCATAAGTGGACCTATGTATGACAAGACTATAGTTGGTCCATAGAGACTACAATTTAGGTAAGGCCTACCTTAAAAACAGATGCTGCCAGCTGCAGTGATGTGAATGTGAAAAATCACTAAAAATAGTAGGAATAGTATTAAATAGTGAATAAATTATGTAAACGAACCTTGATGGATCTATTTTCATATGAAAGTAACAAAACGATCATATGATCAGTTTACTAAGAGATATTAAAGTTCTCGTGAGACAGGGCCAGAACGGTTTCTGGATCTCCTGTCTTGACTTTTAAAATTTACCACAAATTATCCAGAAGGAATTAGAAGTCATGCCTTATATGTACAGATTTATTTTTGAGTCTAGTTTCATTAGAAACAAACGGCATCAGCATTGAAGCCTTGTACAGGGAGATATTCCAGTTGTAACGCGCGAAGGTCAGTGTAGTCGACCCCGTAACATGGGTGACTTTAACTAATAAAATGTACCAATTGGCCAGAAAAAAAATTCTAGAAATAAATCCAGGAATGTATATATGAGTCTAAATTCAGGGAAAATTTACGGAATCAGTTTCCAAGTTTTGTAACTCGAGATATGCCTTTTAAGGCGACAGTGACGCAGTTTTCCAGCTTGCCTGGAAATGTCAAATTGGTCGGTGCTATAAGTGGGTTTGGCTTGTTAACCCCTCGTGTCCGAAACACCAAGAACGGCTCGGGTTCGGGTGTTACAATTTTATTGGAATCGAGCACGGTTTAGTCGATTCTAGGACTACCGTGATACGTTTGGGTCTAGCTATACATGCCATATAGTGATAAATTGATAGTGTGGTGATTTCCGATATTTTGAATTTGTGTTTAATTATTTGTAATGGATCCCGATCCCAACCGAGCAATAGCTGATGATGTGGAGACTGTGGCGCCTGCTCCCGCACAAGGGACAGCACCGGTGGACTCTCAACCTATTGCTAGCAATCCGAATGATGAGGCTAAGCAAGCCTTTTATAGCGTGATGAATGATTGGTTCAACCAATACATTCGAACTAACACTACTATTCCACAACCTCCATTCCCGACTAATGCAACCCCGCACCTATAATACCTCCAGAACCGACCAAGTAAGGCCAAGTAAGCCCCAATCGGCGAATTGAAATCATGGGGCTACTGAATTTAAAGTTACGGATGGCGGCGATGCCGAAAGCAAGCTGAATTTTGGTTGGACAACACTATCCGGGTGCTCGATGAGCTATCTTGTACACCGATGAATGCTTAAAGTGTATTATCTCCTTGCTACGCGATTACGCCTCTTGGTGGAGTACTCGACTTTGTTGTGCCTAGAGAGCAAGTAACTTGGGAGTTCTTTCTAACCGAGTTCGAAAGAAGTATATTAGCCGAGATTTATGGATCAAAATGGAAGGAATTTCTTGAACTTAAACAAGGTTCCATGTCGGTTACCGACTCTGAACGAAAATTTGTGAGGCTTAGCAGACGCTGCTGAATGCATTTCTTGAAGTGTGATGTGTAAACGCTCAAGATGGACTGAATGATTATATAAAGTCGTATGTTGGCATTTTGGAAATCGAGAGTTTGTGGCTCTTGTCGAGCGGCGTGCAAAGCCGAGGAGCTCGAGATGGAGAAAAGAAAAGTGAAGTGGGAGCAAGGGAGTTTCAGAAGAGATCTTCGGGAAGCCCTTCCCACAGTCATCAAAGAAATTTAGAGATGGCTTAGGCGGTCTAGAGACACTTGGGCTTTTCTAGACGAGACGCGATGACCCCCTATGGGCACGCTGAGTCACTTCGATTGCCGGTGTTGGCAATGATCGTCGAGACGTAAGCGAGTGCCAATATTGTGGCAAATGGCATTCTGGAAGTTGTAGATTCCATGACCGCTCCTGTTACAAGTGCGGATCAGTCGATCATTTCATTAAAGATTGCCCGAGCTTATCTGAACAAAACGTAAATCAAAGTGGGAACCCGGGCGCTACCACAATTCGAGGTAGGACGTTTAGAAACACAAGCAATGCTAGTGGCGGTCAGAGAGGATCTAGAGATGCCACCATCAGATCTGAGGCTCGTGCTCCTGCTAGGACTTATGCCATACGCCATGCGTGAGGATCTTGCCTCACCGGATGTTATTACAGTACTTTCACTCTCTTTGATACTAATGTGATTGCTTTGATTGACCCTGGTTCTACTCACTCTTATATATGCGAAACCTTAACATCCAGTAAGACTTTTCCTATTGAGTCTACTGAGTTCGTAATTCGGGTGTCAAACCCCTTGGGTCATTACGTGCTTGTCAACAAAGTGTGTAAGAAAAGTCCCCTATTATTCCGAGGTTCTTGTTTTCCAGCGGACTTGATGCTTTTGCCGTTTGACTAATTCGACGTTATTCTTGGTTTGGATTGGTTGACCATGCACGATGCGGTTGTAAATTGCAAGAAAAGCAAGACTATTTATCTGAGGTGCGCGAATAACGAGATAATTCGGGTTGAGTCTACGGACTTAAAGGGGTTGCCAGCTGTAATATCAGCAATGTTGGCCCAGAAATATGAAAGAAAGGGGTGCGAAGCATACCTTGCGTATGTGCTCGATGAAAAGGAGTCAGAAAAGAAACCCGAATCTGTGCCAGTGGTTTGTGAATACCCGGATGTTTTCCCTGAAGAATTGCCGGGTTTACCACCTGTACGAGAAATAGAGTTGGCATCGAATTGGTACCTGGTACCACTCCAACTTCGATAGCTCCGCATCGTATGGCACCAACGGAATTAAAGGAGTTGAAAGCTCAGTTGCAAGAATTGGTGGATAGAGGTTTTGCTCGTCCGAGTTTTTCACCTTAGGGTGCGTCAGTGTTGTTTGTGAAAAAGAAGGACGGAACCATGAGGCTGTGCATCAACTATCGTCAGTTTAATAAAGTGACAATAAAGAACAAATATCTGTTACCGCGTATCGATGAATTGTTCGATCAACTGAAGGAAGCCTCTGAGAAATATTATCGAGGTTCGGGCTTTTGGGACTTGCGGTTATTACCGACGATATGTAAAAGGTTTCTCGACGATAGCCACACCAATGACGGCTTACTCCAAAAGGATGTTAAGTTGAATGGACGGAGAAATGTCGAAAAGCTTGATCAATGAAAACTTATTTGATCAAGCTCCAATTCTAGTGCAACACGAATCGGGCAAAGAGTTTGTCATTTATAGTGACGCATCCCTACTTGGGTTGGGTTGCGTATTGATGCAAGAGGGGCGAGTTGTGGCTTATGCGTCGAGACAATTAAAGCCACATGAGAAAAATTATCCGACCCATGATCTCGAATTGGCTGCCATCATATTCGCCTTAAAGATATGGCGACATTACTTATTTGGTGAGAAGTGCCATGTGTATTCGGATCACAAAAGTCTCAAATATTTGATGACTCAAAGAGACTTAAATCTGCGACAAAGGCATTGGCTGAGTGTGTTCCGAACAAGGAATCGGAGTTCCAAATCGATGATAACGATTGTTTGAGGTTCAGAAGTCTTCTGTGTGTTCCAAAGAATTCGGAACTCATTTCGATAATTCTGAACGAATCCCATTGTAGCGAATGGCAATCCACCCGAGAGTACGAAGATGTACAACGACTTGAAAGCGTCGGTTTTGGTGACATGGTATGAAACGAGACATCTCCGACTTTGTTTGAGATGTTTAATATGTCAACAAGTGAAAGCGAACATCAAGTGCCTTGAGGATTACTTCAACCGATCACGATACCCGAGTGGAAATGGGATCGAGTCACAATGGACTTTGTATCCGGACCGCCGTTGTCGTGAGTAAGAAGGATACGATTTGGGTCGTGGTAGATAGATTGACTAAGTCGGCTCACTTTGTCCCGTGACGTATGGATTTTCAATGGACAAACAAGCCGAATTATACGTTTCTCAGTTGTGAGATTACACGGGTACCTATTTCCATCGTGTCGGATAGAGATCCGAGATTTACCTCGCGATTTTGGAAGAAGTTGCAAGAAGCTTTGGGTACCAAGTTGCATTTCAGACCGCCTTTCACCCCCAAACCGATGGTCAATCCGAGCGGATAATTCAAATACTTGAGGATATGTTGAGATGTTGCATCCTCGAGTTCGATGGTTCATGGGAGCGGTATTTGCCTTTGATTGAATTCGCTTACGCAATAGTTTTCAATCAAGTATTAAGATGGCACCTTACGAGGCCTTATGCAGGCGTAAATGCCGTACACCATTGTTTTGGTGAGCTCGTTGAAAGCAAAATTTTAGGGGTGGATTTGATTAAAGATCTTTGAGCGAGAAAGTGAAAGTCGAAGATAGCCTCCGATCGTCGAGAAGTAAATGCAGCGGATCTGAAACGAAAAGACATCGAGTATCAGGTGGGAGATAAAGTGTTTCTTAAGGTTTCGCCTTGGAAAAAGATACTAAGATTTGGCCGTAAAGGCAAATTGAGTCTGAGGTTCATTGGGCAGTACGAAATCTCCGAACGAGTTGGCCCAGTTGCGTATCGATTGATTTTGCCCCCTGAACTCGAAAAGATTCACGGCGTCTTTCATGTTTCGATGCTTGACGATATAGATCTGATCCGTTACACGTGATTAGTCCATCAGAGGTTGAAATTCAAGCCAATATGAGTTATGAGGAAGAACCGATTCGTATCCTAGCACGTGAAGTGAAAGAGTTGCGAAACAAGCGGGTTCCACTAGTGAAAGTGTTATGGCTCAAACACGGGATAGAAGAAGCTACTTGGGAAACCGAGAACTCTATGAAAGAGCGATACCCAACCCTATTTACGGTAAGATTTTGGGACGAAAATTTCTTAAGTGGGGAGAGTTGTGACAGCCCTAAACGACCCTAGTCGGAATGTGGTTTCGGGACCACAAAACCGAGGCATAAAAATAATTAATTGTTATATTTTATGCTTACTATGTGTGTGCATGAATATGTGGAAGTTTCATTCTCTAATTTTACCAAATGTATGAGAAATTATTAAATAGGGATCAAGGTGAAACATGGTAAAAAATGATAGGCTAATTTGTAATGGCTTATTTGTGCATGTTGACACAAAGGTGGACTTGCATGTCAAAATTGCCCAAATTATTCTATAGTGGCCGGCCAAGATGGATGTGATGGGCAAAGGAAAACATGTTTCCAACATGTTGAGTTAGTGAGTCATGTTGGGAGCAATTAAATAATGTGTTAGCATTAAAGAAAAGGTTGACAAAAAAATGGATGGATGCCCCTTGTTGCCGTGAGTAGAGGAAAAGAAAGGAGAAAAATTTGTTCATCCATTCTCAATTCTTTGGCTGAAAATACTAAGGGAAAAAGGAGGATTTTGCTCCATTTTGGTTTAGAAGAGATCTAGAAGGAGATTTGGCTATACTTGCATCAAGATTAAGGTATGTATGAGGTTGTGTCATGAGATTCATGCATGTTTTAGTTGCTAACTTGATGTTCATGTTAGCCATGGTTCAAATCCTTGTTATGCCATGGAAATGGTATTTGGCCAAGGTTGATATTGTGTTAAAGCCATTGCATGCTAAATATGAAGCTTGTTGATGATGCATGTAATGATGGATTGACTACTCTTGAATTTTCTCTTAGCATTCTCGAGTAAGACATGGAGTTCTATGTTTAACCATGACCAAAAATTGAAAGGGATGGTGTGTGATGTATTCGGCCATGGTATGCTCATAAGTGCGATTTTTGCTTGTTGCATGATAGGTAAAAATTTGTGTTTTGATATATGTTTATATGTGATGATGTTTTGGTTTTGAAGTATAAAATTGGCTAACATGGACATGCATATTCGCCACAATAGGGGAATTGTTGTGCATGCATTCGATTAGAGGCAAGCATAATGATGCCTATTCTTGAATTAGGTAATCGGCTACCTTGATGTGAGCTAAGGCGAATGTGTGCGAAATTAAAGAAAATTGACTAAAGTGCTTAGTTATGTGATGTTGGGTCAATGATATGTGTATTCGCCAAGGCTAGCAAGTGAGACTTTAATAAGTTGAAATTGTTTGAATTAGCTCAAGAGCTTAGAGGGCCACAATTGGATAAAGGAAAGGAAAAAGTGATCGAATAGCCGTTGAAGCCGTTCGACAACATCCGAGGTAAGTCTTGAGTAATGACCCTACTTGAATTATGTGAAATGAAATATGGATGTGTAATGATTATTGACATATGTGTGTATGAGTATTTGAATGGTACCGGGCTAAGTCCGAAGGCAATTATGCTAGTGATATGTTTGTGTTTGAGCCTTAGTAACGAAAATGAAATATGGATGTCTAATGATTATTGATATATGTGTGTATGAGTATTTGAATGGTACCGGGCTAAGTCCCGAAGGCAATTATGCTAGTGATATGTTTGTGTTTGAGCCTTAGTAACTGAAAATGAAATATGGATGTGTAATGATTATTGATATATGTGTGTATGAGTATTTGAATGGTACCCGGGCTAAGTCCCGAAGGCAATTATGCTAGTGATATGTTTGTGTTTGAGCCTTAGTAACGAAAATGAAATATGGATGTGTAATGATTATTGATATATGTGTGTATGAGTATTTGAATGGTACCCGGGCTAAGTCCCGAAGGCAATTATGCTAGTGATATGTTTGTGCTTGAGCCTTAGTAACGAAAATGAAATATGGATGTGTAATGATTATTGATATATGTGTGTATGAGTATTTGAATGGTACCGGGCTAAGTCCGAAGGCAATTATGCTAGTGATATGTTTATGTTCGAGCCTTAGTAACGAAAATGAAATATGGATGTGTAATGATTATTGATTTATGTGTGCATGAGCAATTGAATGATACCCGGGCTAAGTCCCGAAGACATTTATGCTAGTAATTATATCCGGGTTAAGACCCGAAGGCAATTGTGCTAGTGACTATATCCGGGCTAATACCCGAAGGCATTTGTGCAAGTTGTTATATCCGGGCTAATACCCGAAGGCATTTGTGCAAGTTGTTATATCCGGGCTAATACCCGAAGGCATTTGTGCAAGTCGTTATATCCGGGCTAAGACCCGAGGGCATTCGTGCGTGTGGTTATATCCGGTTGTATTCCGAAGAAGCTTGGGTTGAAGGTGAGCGTTGGTTGCTGTAATAAATCCAATTAGTACGCTCGAAAAGCCCAAAGGATAAGGTATGTTTACATGTGCAATGGAAAAGTCGATACGTTTGAAATAATATTCGTTCAATCGACTAACGAATTTTCAGCTCTTGAAATGGGTTGATATCTTGTGAATGTATATATTGATGAAGTGTGAAGTAGGTACGATTATGTGAATGTGTATTAATAAAGTGATTCATTTGGCTATGTGAATGTAATGCTTTAGTTAAAGCCGATTTCATTACTTGAGACTTACTAAGCATAAAAATGCTTACCCGTTGCTTTGGCTCTCTGTTTTATAGATTTTGCTCGTTAGCGATCGGATTCGGGATCATCGAAGTTGAAGTCAACCACACTATCAAAGCCCTTTTGGTACTCCTTTAGTTGAATTTTGGATATGGCATGTATAGGACTACCCTTGGTTGTTTTCAAGTATCTTTGTGATGTATATGTATGCGGCCATGCGAAAATGGCTCGTAAAGGTGGAGTATGGCATTAGACCATTCAATTTGTGGTTTGTAATTATATATGGTTTCATGATGTGATTATGGATTGGAATGGGGTGTTAGTCACATGATCAGCCATTGGAATGGCTAAATATGATCATAAGTGGACCTATGTATGACAAGACTATAGTTGGTCCATAGAGACTACAATTTAGGTAAGGCCTACCTTAAAAACAGATGCTGCCAGCTGCAGTGATGTGAATGTGAAAAATCACTAAAAATAGTAGGAATGGTATTAAATAGTGAATAAATTATGTAAACGAACCTTGATGGATCTATTTTCATATGAAAGTAACGAAACGATCATATGATCAGTTTACTAAGAGATATTAAAGTTCTCGTGAGACAGGGCCAGAACGGTTTCTGGATCTCCTGTCTTGACTTTGAAAATTTACCACAAATTATCCAGAAGGAATTAGAAGTCATGCCTTATATGTACAGATTTATTTTTGAGTCTAGTTTCATTAGAAACAAACGGCATCAGCATTGAAGCTTTGTACAGGGAGATATTCCAGTTGTAACGCGTGAAGGTCAGTGTAGTCGACCCCTGTAACATGGGTGACTTTAACTAATAAACTGTACCAATTGGCCTGACCAAAAATTCTAAAAATAAATCCGGGAATGTATATATGAGTCTAAATTCAGGGAAAATTTACGGAATCAGTTTCCAAGTTTTGTAACTCGAGATATGCCTTTTAAGGCGACAGTGACGCAGTTTTCCAGCTTGCCTGGAAATGTCAAATTGGTCGGTGCTATAAGTGGGTTTGGCTTGTTAACCCCTCGTGTCCCATAACCGCAACGGCTCGGGTTCGGGTGTTACACAAACACAGTTGAGCAAATTGCCGAGGTTCAACAAAATATGAAGAACTCCAGCAACAACTTAGAGCAGAGGCAGAGAGAGGGAGGAGGCAATGCTGCAATGAGAGAAGCAGAGGCACGAGCGATGGTAGCAGAACAGAGCAAAAAGTACGATGACCTCCAGCTACAGCTTCAGCAGATGATGCATATGTTTCAACAATCGCAAAAGCCGCCGTCTTAGACATTAGTTTTCTTATTGTAAGAATGTTTTTAAGTTTTGTCACGTTTAACATTATTGTAAAAATATTTTAAATTATACTTTATTATTAATTATATCATATATCTTTAGTTAAATTTGAAGTATCATTTAGAATTAATATTTTTGGTTGTATTTTTTATGTTAAATTTGCTGTTTTTGGCTGCATTTTATATTATATTTGTTGTATTTGGTTGGATTTTAATGCAGGAAGGGCTGGATATTGGTGAAAAAAAATACTACAAATCTGCCAAATTTAGCGGCGTTTGTAAAAAAAGCGCCGCTAAAAGCCTTGACCTTTAGCGGCTCTTCTCCCAAAAACGCTGCTAAAAGCCTTGACCTTTAGCGGCGTTTGTGGGAAAAGCTCCGGTAAAAGCCTTAACCTTTAGCGGCGCTTTCACTACAAACACCGCTAAAAGCATTGACCTTTAACGGCGTTTGTGGGAAGAACGCCGCTAAAAGCCTTGACCTTTAGCGGCGTTTGTGGGAAAAGCGCCGCTAAAAGCCTTGACCTTTAGCGGCGTTTTTTTCCAATAAACGCCACAAATTTTTGTGGCGTTACATATAGCAGCATTTTTTGCGGCGTTTTAGAAAGCGCCGCTAAAAGTCTGTTTTCCTGTAGTGCAACCAAAACTTTATACCAAGTTAAGCCAAATCACATGGCTGTAACTTATACCACAACTTGTACCAAAATCATTATCTCAAATAACCATAACTATCATATTTAAAACTAACCTATACATGCAATATTTACATATATCCAATTTCAAAAGTACCAATCAACAACTGGATAGTCTGATGCGCATCTCCGACTTAATCCGAATTGAGTGACCTATCGAACCTCTATAAAACACGGAAAAGAAACAGAGTAAGCTTTATAGCTTAGTAAGCCCGTATAATTCAGAATTTAACTTTCCTTTTATACATAATCAAACAATTAAACAAAGTATATCAATTTCACTTTCTAAATTCCTAAACACAAGCATTCATCAACAAGTTAGTCACATAAGTGCATGTAACCATCCAATATTTCAATTCAATACTCAATACATTATGTCATATCAAATTCACATATATCATTTACATCATTTGTAACATTTCACTCTCAATCATATAAACAGTAACTCATCCGTATAAACAGTACTTCATCCCTATAACAGTAATTCATCCATATAACACATAGCTTTTTCACATAATCAACAACATAATTTATGCCTGTTGAACCTATTAGAATATCGAGTGTACTCGGGTGATATACATAACATATAAATCAATAATCCGTCAATTCATTATGATTTTCGCTCTTTCGAGCTATGATCAGTAAGCTCCTCCAGAGCTGATGGACAGTAAGCTCTATTAAGCTGAAACGGTAAGCTCTTACGAGCTAAAAATAGTAAGCTCTTACGAACTGATATATCGGTAAGCTCATATGAGCTGTGGTGAGTCCGCAACACGTGTAAGATCTCAAGCTAAACAATATCCCTAGTGACATGTCACTCGTATCCTATGAATTATTACGGTTCAAATGGGGCTCGGTAACCATCAAACCATATCAATAAGGCATTTGAATTACAAGTAGATCATTTACTCAATTGCATACATTTATTTCAAATAATTACAAGTATTTAAAAGTTTGATTCTAATTATACGAACTTACCTTGAGTTGCTCGGATGGAAATTATCGACTATTCGTCCACTTTTCCTTTTCCCCGATCTAATCCCAATCTCGACTTATCTTGATCTATATATTATCAAAATCAACTTATTTAATCAACTATTTATTCAATTTAGTCTAAAACACACATTAGGGCTATTTTACACATTGCCCCTAAACTTTCACATTTTTATAATTTAGTCCTTATCACATAAAATTGCAAATTCATGCAATTTAGTACAATTTCAAGCTAGCCAATTATGATACATGTTACTAGCAGCCCATATCTTTAATTTATTCACACTTTTACCCACATAATTTTACATTTTCACAAATTAATCCCTTTTTGACATTTTTGTCAAAAATCACTTTACACAAACAATTAATCTAATATTAAACCTTCCAAATCTATCATGATTCATTAAATTACTCAAGCATTCAACAATGGCAACATGATAAATCTTTAAAAATTTTGAAATCTAGGGTATGGGCTAGCTAGAATACGAAGGAACGTTCTCAAAAACGTAAAAATCATTAAAAATCGAGCTAAAACCATACCTTAACCTTGCTTCCAAAGAGACCGAATGGAAAATATAAAGAATGGTTTTCTTTCTCTTCAATATTTGACTATCTAAGAAGATGATAGCATCAAATTGTTTTTATTTCTTTTGTTTTATTACATTAATACATAATTTACTATTTTAACCATATTAATATACCCTAAAAATCATTTAATGGTTGTCCAAAATTGTCTACTCATCTTTCAAATGGCTTAATTACTATTTAAGGCCACCATAATTAAAAGCCAAAGCTATTTGACACCTTTAACTAATGGAACTCCACTTTTACACTGTAACATCCAAAATTATGGCCTAAACAAAAAAATAGTTTCGAAACCATAAATTTGAGGTAGTAATATTTCTATTGATAAATTTTTAAGGTCTACTGTGTGATTAAATAACTGTGTGAAAATATCGATGAGAAATTTTACCGATTAGGTGTCCAATTGAGTTAATAGGACTAAATTGTAATAAGTGAAAAATATGTGCTCTAGTTGATTAAGGGGCTTAAATGTGATGATATTGAAATTTTAAAGTCCTTTTTTGGCAATTAGACCATTATAAGTCATTATGGACAAAAATGGACATAGGAGGGATAACATATCAAGGTTTTAATAGAAGGGCATTTTGGTCCATTGGTTATTAAAAGAATTAAAAGGGAAAAATAGTAAAAAATTATGTCCATCTTCATCCTTCTTGGCCGAAAATCACAAGAAGCCATAGCTAGGGTTTCTGTCTTCTTCAAGCTCAAAAGTAAGTGTATCCTAGCCCCATTTTTAATGTTCTTTATATTTTTAAAATCCTCGTAGCTCGATTTAGCTATTTCTACCCTTAGTTTGAGCTAGGGTTCATGTTCAAAAATATACCCATGAATGACATGCTTGTGCTTTGATGTCTAATGGAAGAATATGAAAGTTTGATGTCTGATAAACAACTTTTACTAGATAGTTTTTGGTGAAATTGATAAAAAGGACTTAATTGTAAAAGTTGTAAAAACTATGTGTAAATGTGTGAATAAATGAGAAATGTGGGTTGGTATAAGAGAGAAAATGATTCAGCTAGGCTTGAATAATGAGAAAAATGGGGTACTTTTCATTTTACGAGCCTAGGGGTAATTTCGTAATTTTGTGGAACTTTAGAGGCAAAATTGTAATTTTTCTGTATTGTGATTTTTGGACTGAATTGAATAGTGTGTGTATTAAATGAGGTAAATTTTCTATTATATATCAAGAGGGACAAGGAATCGACCTTGACCAAGGAAAAGGCAAGGTTGCGGATTAAATCGCAAATTGTCACATTTTGCACCGAGGTAAGTTTGTGTGTAAGTAATTCAAAAATCTCATTATTATGTGTTTAATACTTCATATTATATGAAATGTGTACATATTCCTTGATGGAATTGACTTGTGATGATTCATTGAAAATGTGATGATAGCTTGTATCTCGGAAGTCCCGGGTGACCCTAAGGAATGCTTAGGATTAGGATATCATGACACCATGGTTAATGAGATCTCGTGTAGGACCATGTCTGGGACATGGAAGAGGTATCAAGATTTGATCCTGTATAATGCCATACCAGGGATATGGCTTTGGCACCGTTAAGTGATTTCATGTAAGACCATGTCCGGGACATGGCATTGATAAGAGATCCCGTATAAGACCATGTCTGGGACATGGCATCGGCATCAGTATGAGATCCCATGTAAGACCATATCTGGGATATGGCATTGGCATCGATATGAGGTCCCGTATAAGACCATGTCCGAGATATGGCATCGGCATCGATATGAGACTTCATATAAGATCATATCTGGGATATGGCATCGATATGTGGTCCCATGTAAGACCATGTCTGGGAAATGGCTTTGAGACTCCATTTGGTGTATGGTAATCTCGAACGTCCTTTAATATTTCGGGAGGTTCAACGGGCCATTCAAGATTATGGTTAAGAAGTAGAGTAATATGGGTAAGATATGTGTGGTACAGGTATGTACGTAAACCTCATGAGTATTGAACTAGATTCATGATGGGAAATTTTGCTTGAGTAGGAAAGAGCAAGATAAGTATGATGTTGAAGGGCACATATTGTCAATCCTCACTATGTTCATTATGTGTAAAATGCTAATGTGGTGGAAAATTGATAGTATGTTTAATTCATGAATTTCATGATCTATGTTGCTTGTTATTTACACACGACTTACTAAGCTTTATGCTTATTCTCTCTCTTTTCCTTTTACTTTTAGCATCGCCAAGCTAGCTAAGGGATAGTGGACGTCGAATTTTAAGTCACACTATCAATGAATCTTTTGGGGTATATTTGGCTTGATACATTTAAGTATGACATGTATAGGAGACTTAGTATTTTGTTTTATGTGTCATATTGGTTAGCCAAAAATGATGGCTCATTTTGGTATATTTTTTCATTTTGTATATGGCCATGAAATATGGCTCATTTTGATTATTGGGTTGAAATCCCTAAATATTGATACATGCATGAAATGTGTTATTGTTATTGTGATGTGTGCCAAATTGGTTGTTAACAATGGATGATATAATGTGGAATTTATGCTTGATGGATAATGGGTGTTAATTGGCATGGTCATAATATGAATAAAATGGCATGGCCATAATATGAATAAAGGTAAAGAAATGGATTGAATGAACCTAGCAAGTCATAGAGTCCCAATTATGTATACTTGACATAAATTTATCATGCATGAGTTAAAGTTATGGATGTCTAAGTACCCTATTTATGCCATGATAATCACCATTGTCACATGAGTGTGTGTGTAGGTTGTTAAGGGTGACAAGAGGACTTGGAAAATAGCCTCATAGTTGCACATATGGGTAGACGCAAGGGCATGTGTCTAGACCGTGTGTGACACACGGTCAGCCCCATGGGCATATGGTCCAATCGTATGTCCCTTGCACCTTAGGTTTACAAGTCAGTATGCATGGTAGTAAACACAAGGACAGAGACACGGCCATGTGTCTCAACCATGTGGAGGACACGGCCTTAGGGCTTGGGCGTGTGCCCAGCCGTGTGAAGTCTGCACCTTAAATGCGAAAATTAAATTTGCCACACGGCCTAGCACACGGGCATGTGACTTGGCCGTGTGATCTGAAATTGATGCTGACATCATAAACATATAGTTACATGACTTGTAGACATGAGCGTGTCAAGGGCACACAGGTGTGTCGTTGTGTCCATATGGGCGTGTGACCCTGTTTTATGAAAAATTTTCTAATGTTCATGGTTTAGTCCCGACCCACCCCTGATGTATGCTTTGGGCATTGTAGGCCCATAATAAGGACGAGTTACATGTGTATGTACAGTTTTATTTTGAAAAGAAATTTTATAGCTTGGTTCTGTATGTATGTTTATGTTTTATTTGGTAATTCCCTGTATCCGTGCCGGTGTTGGATACGGGTAAGGGGTGTTACATTTATTTGGTATTAGAGCTACAGTTTAGTCAGTTCTAGGACTACGTAGCGAGTGTGGAAGTCTAGCTATACATGCTATACGTATATTATGATGGTGTGACAACTCTTGACAATTTAAATTGTGTTTTATATAGTAAATGCATCCTGAACGAGCAATTACTGATGATGTACAGTTTTGTATTGAAAAGAAATTTTATGGCTCGGTTCTGTATGTATGTTTATGTTTTAGTCTGGTAATTCCCTATATCCATCCCGGCGTTGGATACAGGTAAGGGGTGTTACATTTATTTGGTATTAGAGCTACGGTTTAGTCAATTCTAGGACTACGTAGTAAGTGTGGAAGTCTAGCTATACATGCCATACATTTATTATGATAGTGTGACAAATTCTGACAATTTAAATTGTGTTTTATATAGTAAATGCATCCTAAACGAGCAATTGCTCTCGCTGAAGGAGTAGTACCATCTGATAGTAGACCTAAGACTATTAGTAGAGGGGAAGGAGGCAGAGAAGCCTTCCTCCACATGATGAATGCTTGGTACATCAAGCTTGTTTGGACAAACCCGAGTGTACAACCTCTCCCACCCATGCTTATTCCTCATCCTACCCCTATAGCCCCCCAAGTTGTTGAAATGGTGAGAAGGGAAAGGCCTCTAGTTGACCGAATTAGAAAACAAGGAGCTGAAAAGTTCTGAGCTAACATTAATGATGATCCGAAAAGAGTAGAGTTTTGGCTTGAGAACACTATCCAGGTCTTTGTTGAGTTGTCATGCACACCAGAAGAGTGCATGAAGTGCGTTGTATCACTTCTAAGAGATTTGGCCTACCAGTGTGGAATACCATTATGTCAGTTGTGCCGAGGGAGAAAATGACTTGGGAGTTTTTCCAAGAGGAATTTTGCAAGAAGTACATCAGCCAAAGGTTTTTGGACCAAAAGAGGGAAGAGTTTCTTAAATTGAAACCAGGTAAAATGACAGTTACCGAATATGAGCGTGAATTTGTGAGGCTTAGCAAATACACCCGGGAATGTGTATCTATTGAAGCCATCATGTGTAAAGGATTTGAGGATAGGCTGAACGAAGACATTTGATTGTTGGTTGGTATCCTTGAGTTGAAAGAGTTTGTTGTGTTGGTCGAGAGAGCATGCAAGGCTGAAGAATTAGCTAAAGAAAAGCGGAAAGTCAATTTGGAGTCCCGAGACTTGAGGAAGAGGCAACTGAGCAAATATTTTCAATCTTCATCCAAAAAGTCGAGAGAGTTCACTACTTGATCTAATGCTTCTACTGGCTATTCGAGCAAGAATAAGGGTAAACAGTAGTTAGTTTCAAAAGCTCAGACTACCTCCATTGCTAGTGTTGGGAATGCTTGACCCGATAGATCAAGATGTCCCCATTGTGGGAGATGTCACCCCGGTGAGTGTCGAGGAAGTAGTAGGACTTGTTTTAAGTGTAGCTCCCCTGATCACTTTATTAGGAAATGTCCCGAGAGGGCAGAAAGAGGAAATTTTCAAGGAGCGAGATCAGACAACACGGTTAATAAGGGAAGACCTCAGAGGAATCTGAGTAGCGGAACGAGTAGTAATGATGCACCTAGGGAGTCTGCTGTGAGACCCAAGGGCAGGGCACCTGCAAGGACCTATGCCATTCGCGCTCGCGAAGAGGCCTCATCTCATGATGTGATTACCGGTACAGTTTCTATTTATGATACTACTGTTGTTGCTTTGATTGATCCGAGGTCTACCCATTCGAATGTTTGCATAAAATTGGTGTCTGATATGAGCTTGCTTGTTGAATCTACTGAATTCATGTTAAAGGTGTCAAACCCATTAAGCAAGAATGTGTTAGTTGATAAAGTGTGTAAAAATTTCCCTTTAATGATTAGATGTCATTATTTTCCGGCTAATCTCATGCTATTACCGTTTGATGAATTTGATGTAATTCTTGGTATCAATTGGTTAGCCGCTCATGATGTGGTAGTGAATTGTGGAAGAAAATTTATTGAACTGAAATGTGAGAATGGTAATGTTCTTCGGGTTGAACCAGATGAATTAAATAGCATGCCTACAGCGATTTCTTCCATGTATGCTCGAAAATGTGTGAGAAAGGGTTATCAAGCTTACCTTGCCTTTGTTTTGAACACGAATGAGTCTGAATTAAAGATAGAGTCGGTATCGATAGTAAGTGAGTATCTGGATGTGTTTTCGGAAGAATTGCCTAGGTTACCTCCTATTCGGGAAGTAGAGTTTGGCATTGATTTGATTCTCGGTACTACACCTATTTTGATAGCTCCGTATAAGATGGCCCCAACAGAATTAAAAGATTTGAAAGTCTAGTTATAGGAGTTGACTGATAAGGGCTTTGCGAGACCGAGCCTTTCACCTTGGGGTGCTTCCATTTTATTTGTGAAAAAGAAAGATGGCTCAATAAGGCTATGTATAGATTATCGAAAACTCAACAAGGTGACAATAAAGAATAAGTATCCTTTGCCAAGGATTGATGATCTATTTGATCAACTGAAGGGAGCCACGGTATTTTCAAAGATAGACTTGAGGTTCGGCTACTATCAATTGCGGGTTAAAGAGTCAGATGTGCCCAAGACTGCCTTCAGAACGAGGTATGGCCACTACAAATTTCTTGTTATGCCATTTGGGTTAACAAATGCTCCTGCCATGTTTATGAATTTAATGAACTGAATATTTCAGCCATATTTGGACAAGTTTGTTATGGTGTTCATTGATGATATTCTAATTTATTCAAGAAATGAGGCAGAGCATGCCGAACACTTGAGAACTATTTTGTAGATTTTGAGGGACAAGTAGTTGTATGCCAAGTTCAGTAAAAGCAAATTTTGGCTTCGTGAAGTTGGGTTTTTAGGACACATTATTTCAGGAGACAGTGTTAGAGTTGACCCGAGTAAGATTTTTCCATTGTTGATTGGAAACCGCTGAGGAACGTGACTGTAACACCCCTTACCAATACCCGAGATCGGGATATGGTATGAGGCATTACCGGACAGACATACAAACATCCAACTAAAATACCTGTATGAAGTTTCTATTCTTATCATTTTGTCCCTTATATGGGTTTACGAGGCCTAAACATACCTTTGGAGTGGTCCGGGACTGAACCGAGAACATATAAAAAACTTATGAAAATTTTTGCATTTTGGCCTCACATGCACATGGGCTGGGGACACGGTCGTGTCCCTAGCCCGTGTGGAATTATGAATTTTATTATTTTTTCGATCAAGTGCAGTGGTTTTCACACAGCTTATGCACAGCCCTTGTCATTGGCCCGTGTCCTCCCACACGGCCTAGACACTCCCGTGTTGTCACCCGTGTTTGAAAACTTGGACATTCTATTTATGACATCATCATGCATTTAAGGGCACACGGCCAAGGCACACACCCGTGTGATTAGGCCATGTGCTCCACACGGCTGAGACATACGACGGTGTCTCCAACCCGTGTAGACATACAAAGCATGCAACGTGAAAATTTTAGGATGCAGGGCACACGGGACTGAACAATACGCCCGTGTAGGCTTCCCGTGTGTCACGCACAGACTAGACACCTATTAGTGTGTCCATCCATGTGGACCGTTTGGAGGCTATTTTCCAAGCCATTGGTCACCCAAGATCTCTGATGCACACCAACATGTATGTCATTTTACCATTTAAGCCATATCACAAGCACATACATAATTTGACATGCATATAATAGAAACATCATAGGAGGACATCTCAAAAGGTTATATGGACCAAATCACTTGGCCATATACAAAATGATCATTCCAAATAGAGCACCAATACTTTGGACTAGACACATGACACATATACAAAATAATAATTACCTATACATGCCATAGTTCAACATAATCAAATGTATTATACCCACAGTTTAGTTAATAGTGTCACCCAAGCTCTGACGTTCCTAATCCTTCGAGCTAGCTTGACAAATCTAACAGGAATGGAAAAAGAGAAGGGTAAGCTATAATCTTAGTAAGTACACATACAAATAAAGTAAATCTTATTTAGACTTTAGAATATTATTTATATCTTTGTCACTATTTCAAATCTTCCATCAAATCGTATGATCTATATTTTCAAAGATATTACATAAAGACATGCATTGCCATTAATCATTGTGGTCATAAGAGTATACATGTGTATTACCCGTTGAACATTTGGAATAATGAACATGATACTCAGATACGTATGCACCGAAGTGCAATAACATAACATAGCACGCCTCTCAACAGGGCTACCTAAAAACACCCAGACCTAGCATGCATCATATAATCACGCCTCTTAATAGGGCTACACAAACTCCAAGACCTAGCGTGTACCACATAATTACATGCCTCTCGACAGGGCTACACAAGCTCCCGGACCTAGCATGTATCATGCCATCAAATAAGCTCATAAATACATAGCTATCCTAGTGACATGTCACTTGTATCCTTACCTATTCCTAAGTTCAAACGGGGTTTTAAGACTTTTGTCTCTTTGTCATACATTTTCGGAATGTTGGCCTCATATTATATGACATTATCAAATACAAATATTAGCATGGCAACACTTGTAACATAAAATAAAACATCAAAACACATTAAAGCAACAAAGTAACCAATTAACATATTATTTATCTAAATATCATTTGAACATTTAAAACGTCAAATAAAGTATTTATTTGCACGAGTACTTACCTTGGTACAAAATATTCGGTATAGTGCCTAAGCCTCGAACGCTCTGTTCTTGCCTTTATCAAAATTCAGTTCTCGCCTTTCTTGATCTATAATAATAAATTTAGCTCATTAACTTCATACATTACTCAAATCACCCTAAATTCATACTTTGATAAAATTACCATTTTACCCCTAAACTTTCACTTATTCACAATTTAGTCCCTAGGCTCGTATGATGAAATGCAAGTGATTTCTTGGTTACCTAAGTCTAGCTGAATGCTTGTTGTACTTATAGCAGCCCATACTTTCCTCCATTTCACACTTTTCTACCTATTTTCTAAACTTTTACAAATAAGTCCTTTTGGGGGTTTCCATGCAAAATCACTTAACAAAAGTTGGTCTCCATACCTTAAACTATCATATTCTTCCATAATCCATCAAAAGACATCTAACTCATGCATGGTTAATTTTCTAAAAATAAACCCTAGCATGAAATATGGGTAGAAATGAAGAGAGTAAGTTACAAGGATGTCAAAAATACAAAGAGCATTAAAAACGGAGCTAGGATTGACTTACTATCAAGCTTGAAAGTTGAAGAAAACCTAGCTATGATACCCTTGAAGTTCCGGTAGCAACATGAGGAAGATGAGCTGATTTTTAGCTCTTTTTACCTTTTTAATTCATTTAATATCCAAGTGACCAAAATGCCCTTGTTCACTAAACTTACAAAAATTTCCTTGGATGTCCATATTTGTCCAAAAATTTAGAAATTGGAAAAATTTCTCTTTAAGACCTTCTAATTCATAGTCCAAAACAATTTCACAAAAATTATCCCTAAAGCCTAAATTTTGCATCTTATTCAATTAGTCCTTATTTTCTAATTGGACACTTTATTCTTAAAATTTCCTCATGAAACTTTACCACATGCATATTCTTATATTCTAAATCTCATAATGATCATAATCTAAATATTTTAACGTCAAATTTATGGTCTCAAAACCATTATTCTGACTAGGCCATATTTCAGGGTGTTACAGTGACGGAGGTCAGAAGCTTTCTAGGTTTGGCTAGTTATTACAGACGATTTGTTAAAGGGTTCTCAATGATTGTGACTCCAATGACGAGGTTATTACAAAAGGATGTTAAGTTCGAGTGGACGGAGAAGTGCCAACAGAGTTTTGAGAAACTGAAAGCGCTGTTGATTGAAGCTCCGATGCTAGTTCAACCCAAGCTAGGAAAGGAGTTTGTGATTTTTAGTGATGCATCCTTGAATGGATTAGGATGTGTGCTTATGCAAGAAGTTAAAGTGATAGCCTATGCATCTAAACAATTGAAACTGCATGAGAAAAATCACCCGACACATGACTTAGAACTAGCCACCATTGTGTTTGCATTAAAGATTTGGAGACACAATTTGTATGGTGAAACATGCTGAGTATTCACCGATCAAAAGTGTTTGAAATACCTAATGACTCAAAAGGACTTAAATCTTAGGCAACGGAGATGGTTAGAGTTGATAAAAGATTATGAGTTAATAATCGACTATCATCCGGGAAAGGTGAATGTGGTCGCCGATGCCCTAAGTAAAAAATCCTTGTTTCCTTTGAGAGCCATGGATGCTTGGTTGACTTTTTCATATGACGATACGGTTGTAATAGAGCTAAGAGCTAGGCCGATATTTCTTCAAGAAATTTCTGAAACTAAGAATACTGACAAAGATTTACAAGCTAAGAGAGCTCAGTGTGAGTCAGGTTTTGAATCTGATTTTTGGATTGATTCTAATGGTTGCTTGATGTTTTGAGATAATATTTGCATTCCTAAAGATACCGAGTTGATTCATAAGATTTTGCATGAAGCACACAATAGTCGTCTGTCAGTACACCACGGTAGTACAAAAATGTATAACGACTTGAAGAAAATATATTGGTGGAACAGCATGAAAAGGAATATTTCCGAGGTTGTTGCAAGATGTTTAATTTGTCAACAGGTGAAAGCCGAACACCAAGTACCTTCAGGATTATTACAGCCTATCATGGTTCCCGAGTGGAAATGGGACCGAATTACCATGGATTTTGTAACAGGCTTACTTTGACACCGAGTAAGAAAGATGAGGTGTGGGTCATTGTTGATCGATTGATGAAGTTGTCTCATTTTATCCTGGTACATATCATCTACTCGCTTGATAAATTGGTTGATTGTACATTTCTGAAATTGTGAGACTTCATGGAGTACCCTTATCGATTATATCAGATAGAGATCTGAGGTTTACCTCGTGGTTTTAGAAAAAGTTGCAAGAAGCCTTGGGCACGAGATTGAATTTTAGTACCGCCTTTCATCCACAAACTGACGGCCAATCTGAGAGAGTGATTCAAACCTTGGAAGACATGTTGAAATGTTGTGTTCTAGAATTCCAAGGTAGTTGGGAAAAGAATTAGAATTCCAAGGTAGTTGTATGGTCGAAAGTGTCTCACTCCCTTGTATTAGACAAAGCTCAAGAAAAATTAGATGCACGAAGTTGACTTGGTCAAAAAAAACTGAGGACAAAGTAAAAGTAATTAGAGATTGTTTGAAGCCAGCATTATATAGGAAAAAGTCTTATGCGGATTTGAAAAGAAAGGAAATTGAGTATCAAGTGGGCGATAAAGTATTTTTAAAAGCATCCCCATGGAGAAAGGTTCTGAGATTTGGTAGGAAAGGCAAAATGAGTCCTCGTTTCATAGAACCTTACGAGATCACCAAAAGATAAGACCAGTAGCTTATTGGTCAGCTTTACTACCCGAGTTGGAAAAGATCCATGATGTATTCCATGTATCTATGTTGCACCGTTATAGATCAGACCCCTCACATGTGATTTCACCGACAGAGGTTGAGATTCAACTGGACATGACTTATGGTGAAGAGCCGATCAAGATTTTGACTCGGGAAGTCAAACAGTTGAGAAATAAGAATATCACCTTAGTGAAGGTGTTATGGCATAGGCATGGGTTAGAAGAGGCTACATGGAAGCCCGAGGAGGCCATGAGAAACCAATATCCGCACTTGTTTACAGGTAAGATTTTCGGGGACAAAAATCCCTAAAGGGGAGAATTGTAACATCCCAAATTAGGGCCTAAATAGAAAAGTGGTTTTGAAACCACAAATTCAAGGTAGAAATATTCCTATCGATAAAGTTTTAAGGTCCACTGTGTGATTAAATAACTGTGTGAAAATATCGATGAGAAATTTTACGGATAAGGTGTCTAATTGAGTTAATAGGACTAAATTGCAATAAGTGAAAAACATGTGTTCTAGTTGATTAAGGGGCTTAAATGTGATGAGATTGAAATTTTAAAGTCCTTATTTGGCAATTAGACCATTATAAGTCAATATGGACAAAAATGGACATAGGAGGGATAAATTATCAAGGTTTTAATGGAAGGGCATTTTGGTCCATTGGTTATTAAAAGAATTAAAAGGTAAAAATAGTAAAAAATTATGTCCATCTTCATCCTCCTTGGCCGAAAATCACAAGAAGCCATAGCTAGGGTTTCTTTCATCTTCAAGCTCAAAAGTAAGTGTATCTTAGCCACGTTTTTAATGTTCTTTATATTTTTAAAATCCTCATAGCTCGATTTAGCTATTTCTACCCTTAGTTTGAGCTAGGTTTCATGTTCAAAAATATACCCATGAATGACATGCTTGTGCTTTGATGTCTAATGGAAGAATATGAAAGTCTGATGTGTGATAAACAACTTTTACTAGGTAGTTTTTGGTGAAATTGATAAAAAGGACTTATTTGTAAAAATTGTAAAAACTATGTGTGAATAAATGAGAAATGTGAGTTGGTATAAGAGAGAAAATTATTCGGCTATGCTTGAATAATGAAAAAAATGGGATACTTTTCATTTTACGAGCCTAGGGGCAATTTCGTAATTTTGTGGAACTTAAGGGCAAAATTGTAATTTTTCCATATTGTGATTTTTGGACTAAATTGAATAGTGCGTGTATTAAATGAGCTAAATTTGCTATTATAGATCAAGAGGGACGAGGAATCGACCTTGACCAAGGAAAAGGCAAGGTTGCGGATTAAATCGCAAATTGTCACATTTTGCACCGAGGTAAGTTTGTGTGTAAGTAACTCAACAATTCCATTATTATGTGTTTAATACTTCATATTATATGAAATTTGTACATATGCCTTGATAGAATTGACTTGTGATGATTCATTGAAAATGTGATGATAGCTTGTATCTCAAAAGTCCCACACTGGCGTGTGACTTGGCTGTGTGATCTTAAATTGATGCTAACGTCATAAACAGAGAGTTACACAGCTTGTAGACACGGGCGTGTCAAGGGCACACGGGCGTGTCAAAGGCACACGGGTGTGTCTTTGTGTCCACACGGGCGTGTGACCCTGTTTTATGAAAAATTTTCTAAAGTTTACGGTTTAGTCTCGAACCACCCCCGATGTATGCTTTGGGCCTTGTAGGCCCGTAATTGGGACGAGTTGCATGTGTATGTACAGTTTTGTATTCAAAAGAAATTTATGGCTCGGTTCTGTATGTATGTTTACGTTTTAGTCCGGTAATGCCCTGTATCCGTCCCAGCGTTGGATATTGGTAAGGGGTGTTACATACACTTTACGCGATTTAGTCCTTTTCACCGAATTAAACATTCAAACAGTAAAATTTCTTGATGGAACTTTCACACAGTAATTCTATCATGCTGTAAACTTTAATAAAATAATAAATTAAATATTTTAACCTCAGATTTGTGGTCTCAAAACCACTGTTCCGATTTGACTAAAAATGGGCTGTTGCAATTTTCATTTTTAATTATAGACTTATACACCTTGAGTGTGCTAATCGTGGCCTTGATATTCCGAGTAATATGAGTAAAGTTCTAATATGAAATGATCTAAACTCAAAATGAACTATTATGAAATTATACTTGAAATAATGAGATGAATTATGCATGCTTAATGAATACATGTTGTGGAAAGCATATCTGCTTGGAAATTTGATTGTTGTTGAGCCCATATATGATTTGATGTTATTATGAAATATATGACTAACAAGGGAAATGAGACTGTGTATAGGGCTTGAGGTCAAAATGATTGATTATGCCTTACGTAATTACCTTAAAATAGAATGAATGGTAAGTGAAGTACCATGTTATACGAACTTACTAAGCATTTTATGCTTACTTAGTTTTATTTCCTTGTTTTAGAGTAAATCGAAAGCTCGTTGGATTGGAAGCTTGGTGGAGATCACTCACACTATCTGTCGGCCTATATCGGTATATATGGTAAATCAATTATGGTTGTAATGGCATGTATAGGTTATATTGGCCTTATTGGCATGTAAATGTAAATGATGCTTGTAATTTAGCCATTGGAATGGCTAGTAATGGTTTGTTTTGATATATTTGTAATTTCATAATATGGTAGCTACATATGTGTTAAGTAGTTGATCAAATTATGCCTATCATATGGACTAAACCAAGGCAAGAATTTGAACATGTATGCATGTAATGGTATGCCATGTTGAATGATAGAGTTTGCTTAACTTGAATACTTGAAATGGTTGGTATTGGATGTGTGTTTCAAGTGCAGGTCATGAATTTGATTTTGGGTGAGAAATGAAGCTAGAAATGGCTTTATTTTGTCCACACGAGCGTGTGTCTAGACCGTGTGTGGCACACGGACGGGTACATGGGCGTGTAGTTAGGCCGTGTGTCCCCTGCACCTAAATTTTGAGAAACAGAATGTTCAGAATTGAGCACACGGGTGGAGACATGAGCATGTGTCTCAGCCTTGTGTGCTACACGGCCTAGAACACGGGCGTGTGTCTTGGTCGTGTGAAACCTGCACCTAAATACAAATAAACAAATAGTAATCAACCAAATAGTAACAAGTTGAAAATACAATAAAAAGTTTTTATATTAATATAGTAACAAGTTACAACTAAAATAGTAACAAAATTAATAATAAAATAAAAGTTCTACAATATCCAAATAATATTATAAACGATAACCAAAAATATTAAAAATGACAATGAAAAATACAATAAAAAACTACGAAACAACAATAAAACAACAACAAAAACCTGCAAAATGTAATTAGCCAACCAAAATATCATATATAAACCAATCAACATATTTAATTTTATAACAAGCTATAAATTGTAAACCAAATTAAATTGTCAATAATTAGGAAGGTAACCCAAAAAGCAATCAAAGAAACATTGTCATCATCATCATTCTCATCATTCCTAAACCAATTTCTAATATGAAATAAGAATAAATAGTTAGATAATCAAACTGATAAAATGTTATAAAATTATAACAAAAAAATGAGAATAATAATTACCCATTGAAAATCCCTTAACTCGCATCCAATCATCAAAGCAAACAATGGCTTGAACCGTTTTTGGCTTAAATGAACTCCTCAAAGGTGTGATAACTTTCTTACCCATGCTAAAAGATGACTCGAAAGCTACAATAAATATTAGAATTGCCAAAAGATCACGAGCCAATAATAAAAGCTCATTATATCAAATTGAACTCTTGGTCCGATAATCCAAAACATCTATTTGACTACTCAACTCAAGCTCCAATTCTTCCAAATAAATGTCCAACTGTGACTTTTCACTCTTAGTGCTAGATTCATTTAAGTACTGTTTATAATCATCACTCTCATCATAATCTCCCCCTAAATCAGCACTATTAACATTGTGTTGATGCAAACTAGAATCAACTGGATCATTATTCGAAACATTAGAATTCCGGGCCAAAGAGGAAGACGTGGATTTGAGTTTCTTAACATACTCATCAAACAAGAGTCTAAGATTGCTAAGAATGGTTTGTACAAAATCTGAATCATGAATACCATAGATTGTAGTAAAGCAGTACTGCACATAGTTTAACTTGTAACGAGGATCTAAAATTGCAACACAGGACAATATCAACGAATACTCAGCCCAATATTTATTAAATTTCTCTTGCATTTGCTTAACCATTGGAGTTAAAAAAAGAATAAGGACATTTAACTGTATCAAGCAAAACCTTATGAACCTTCCAAACTCCTCCAAAATAAAGATTAGCCGTTGTATAATTAAAACTAGAAAAAACACAAATCACATAATAAAAGACTTTCAAAATTTTGCGAAGAATAGCGGCATTTCTCCATTCCTCATTAGAAAGTGCAAATATTTAATAATATTTATCTTGTTGGCCCCAATAATCTAGCACATATTATGGTAAAGAGAAGATTCAAGCTTCAAATAAGTAGAATTTCATCTGACACACACATTTTGACGCAACTTTTTTATGTATTTAATTCCATTTCGAATCTTACCAACAACATCATTAACAAGTTTTAGACTAGCTTTAACTATAATATTCAATATATGTGCACAACATCTAACTTAAAAAAAAACACCATCACATAAAAGAGCTCAGTTTGCACGAAAATAATTTTTAAGATAAGAAACCGTAACATCATTATAAGAAGCATTATCCAAAGTGATGCTAAAAATTTTTCTCGTCTATACCCCATTGAGATAAACATAAAACAAGCTCATCTGCTGTGTTCAAACCATCATACGGAGGAGATAAAGCTTTAAACCTTATGATTCTCTTTTGTAGCTTCCAATCTTTGTCAACCCAATGAGCAGTAATGCAAATATATTCATCATTAGTATGCTCCAAGTTCCAATTATCAGAAGACAAATTAAACCAGGAGCTTTAGCTAACTCTTATTTAACATGATCTCTCTCTTTTGCATAATATATTAAGACAACCCTAGCAACTATATGTCTACTTATATTCTTAGAATTGGGACTAGAAATTCTCATCATGTATCTAGATCTCAGTTCTTCAAGTGTCCTAAATGAATGCTTGCCACACACAAGAAAAGTAAAAACAGCTCGACGACACTCATCAACATCAAACTTGTAGTTTTTTTATAGATGGATCACCTCTTAAGGATGGTTGAGTGGCTATGGTGTATTGTCCTTATTAACTTTTTTCAAGTAGCTATTCAAATGACGTCTTCAATGAGAGGTTCCACTAGAAGATTTGGCAGAGAAGATACTCTTATAGTGATTACATTGTGCCTTCAATTCCTCTTTATTCTCACATTCAAGCTTTGTCATTTCATCCTACACCTTTGAAGTAGTAGATTTTTGACGTTTGAGAGTACTTTCATATTCATTAAACCCATCGTCCACAAGTACAGGAGTGTTAGAACTAGCCATAGTCATAAAAACTCAAGTCTTGAAATCAAAATAAACTAAAATATCTTTAAAGATAAGGAGTTAATCAAATTTCAAAGATAAACCAAAATATTTTCAATATTTTTACAACACAATAAAATAGGTAGACTATATTAATGAAAAGAAAAAAATGCCTTAAAACAAAAGAGAGTGAGAGGGAGAAAAGCAAAAACGGTTGCATTTTGAGAACTAGTAGCATTAACTTTCTGTCAAAATTTCTCATAATAATCATTAACTTTGTTAATAAATCTCAAATTCTGAAAAATATAAGAACCAATAGCACATTTTAACCTTTTCTTCTATAACAATAGACCTTCAAAGAATTTATCTAAATTCTAAACCATTTCCAAACCAACACCCAACTATTTCTTTCTTATGCTTTTTTAGTAACTATTCAATTTATATTTAATAAAGTCAATTTCAATATGTTTTAGTTTTGTCATTTTAAAAGAAAACCAAAAACAAAAATATGAGAAATAGATATTGCTACTTTATTGTCACAATACACACCGCTTTACTTTAAATGAGTATAAAGTTACTTTGATTGAACTAGTCAAATTTTCTTTTCAACCTTTTGTACTATCAGTTTAATAATAATTAAATAAAAATTTTAACTTATTCAACCGATTGAATCATTATTTTTTTATCGATTTATAACAATTTATTTTAAAATTCGTTATATATTACCAATCAAACTATTAACTATTAGTTCAATTGGACAATTTGATAAGGTTAGGCGCCACTTTATCTTTTCAATTAGTGATTATTTCAAGAGAGATAGCATACCTATCTTAAAAATGATTGTAAGAATATAAACAAGTTGAGTAGATGAAATCAAGGCTTATTATAGCCTTATACTTGTGTTTTCATTGCTCAGCATACCTACAACTACAAGAAATAAAAATACTATTAATAAAAGTAGCGTTGAACAATTTTGCTTTGAGTTTTCAAAATGAACCCTTTCACCATAATCATAACTGACATCTTAACAACACAAATCATAATGGGAAACTTAAGCCTCAAGAATTTTACTTTTGAATTTATCTTCTTTGGCTTTTAGCTTGTGACAGATTAACACAATTTCCACTTAAGGTTTTGATGGTGGTGAGTGGAGATTTTCATTTCAATAAGAATAAAGAAAGAAAAAAAAGGGAAAGTTGAGTTAAAACCAATTAAATAAATGATTCAATTGTAACAAATCCCTGTCAGCCAAGTCCTGGATAAGGATTTAACCCATGATTTTAGAAGCATTTTAAGGGTCTAAAACTTTGATTTTGATGAAAAAACATTGGCCGTGTCGTAAAGATCCATGGAAGTTTTTCAGGTTTTGCATTGCTTAATGTTAGAGAGACACCATGAAGTTCAAGTGTATGTGTTTTGGTTTTAAATTAATGTAGTTGGGTTCAGTGGGAGAGGAGACAGCAAGGAAAGGAAGAAATTGAAAAGGAGACAACTGTGTTTTGGTTCATTAACAACACCCCCATTTTTTAAAAAAAAAAATCCTTCATTTTCTCAGTGACCAAAAACAATATTGATTATAGTTAACCAAACCAACCAAAATGAAAGGGATATTTCTTACCTGAGTTGGGTTTGGGTTATCAGTCTGCTGCAACTGTGGAAGCAGGTGATAGAAATTAGGGCTGAGGAAATTTTAGGGAGATTCAGCTGCAGAAACCAGGTGGGCACCGACGGCAAAGGAAGCGAGAGACATAACGGTAGCTGGAGTGGAGATAATTAACGACGGGCAGTGGTGCTGGACAGGTGGAACCGATGAGCGACAGGCACTGAGGGAGTTTTGTTTTGGAACTAATTTAGGAATAAGGTGGAGGGGACGGGAGGAAAATGGTAAAGCTAAAAATTAAAAAAAACGACTGGGCTCGAGCCAAAAAAACTTTGCTCGAGGCCCGACCCGTTTAGAAAAACGAGCCTTATTTTTTGTCCAAGTCTATTTTTTGGACTAGATTTTGGGTCGGTTTAGGTAGCCCAGCCTATGATCATGTCTACATGGAAGCAAGAAGGAACTCATCAGAAAATGCAGAAATGTTCAAACAGCAGGACCAAAGCTTTTGTCACAAGAACCCTCAAGAGTATCTTGAGAAGGTACTAAGTGACGATGGAGTTGACTGAGTATAGCAAACCTAAAAGCTTCAGGCAAGTCTTAGGTTTGGGATTTTTCAAGAGAAAATTTTATAGAAAGCTAAGGAAGAAAATATGGTTGCCAAAGAAAGCATAAAACTTGCTCAGGAAGCCACACTAGTTTTATCCAAATATACACGGAAAGGAAACTTAGTGGATAAGTCTGATTTCTATCCAACTCCCTCGTTCTTTATGATTAAGCACTTCTCTCTCTTCATAAATGCAAGTCTGACATGCTATAGAAACTTAGTCTTATTCTAGCCAAATTTTCATTCGTCTAACCAAATTATTCAACCAGGATAAATAATAATAGTAATAAAGCATATGGTTCTTTTCAAATTAAGGTATTAACACTAAGGGCCTAACGATTTGTCTAATAGCTGCGGTGGCGTATACTCTTCTGAAGAGTCTACCCAACCACCAAGCTCGCCTAATGCAGACTTCGCCCAAAGGCACACTCAAAAAATTCTTATACTTAGTCGAATTCAATGCTTACCTACTCAGAACATATTCGATATGCCTTACTCTTACAAACAGTATTCGAACACTAAGACTTCGCCGGGCAAGATGCTACAAATGTAATCTTTCAAATTCGAGCCTAACGTCTAGGCCAAGTTGGGAACGTTACAACTCTATTTTGTTTATTCAATTAGTGAAAAGTCAAAGCCTCATTTGTACATGGTTTTTCCCTCTTTGAGGGTTTTCCACGTAAAATATTTGTCTTCGTTTTTCTCCATTTTTACTATTTCATCATTTATACAGGTTGGTTCCCAACAAATTGATATCAGAGCCAAGGTTTAGCTTTTTCAGATTGACTCATTTCGGTGACACAACAACAATTTTGGATATCGAGAAGTTTGACGGGTCACAAATTTTAGTTTCTGACAGTTTTGGATAATTACAGAGGTAGTTGATGTGGCCAAGCATAAGGTTGATTATCCCTTACTCTATACATAATCCAGTTGAAGGTGGAGTCATGTCAGATGTCAGGCATTTGCCTGGTCTAGAGATGAATCTAATCTCCTTTTGGTTTTTATGACTTGAATGGTTCATAGACTGTTTGAGGTAAGGTTGGTCTTAAAGGATTATAGTTAGGTGGAGAGAGTTGATGCTTTCTCTCATGTCTGGGTATTATTAGCCCTTGTTGCATTATAAAACTTTAAGTTAACGACTAGAAATCTTTAAGTTTCCAAGTTTGAGCACGGTTCAAACTTGGTTGACATTTTGTGAAAATTGATTTTAGCTTAAAACGGGGCATGGAAAAGGAGGCGTGGTAAAAACGAGTCAAGATGGAGGTTTGTGGGGTGTGCCTCATATTTTTTATACATTTCGCAGGCATTTAGAATGGCATTCAACGATTTACCAAAGAAGAGGTAAAATAGAATCAATATAGTGACATGAATACAAGCGACGTTGCGATAAAACACTAAACGAACATGGCGGCGATGTCGTGACGAGCATGCATGGGACGTCAGGATGCCACGGTGATTTCTCTAAGTTATGCAGCCACGTATTAGACTTCAAGTAGGACTGCTTCTCCTAGTTGGACGTTGATTATTCTAGTGATATTTTAGTGTGATAGAACTCTAATCTAAGCCAATTTAAAGGGATCATTGTATCCCTGTTTTGACATGCAAATCAGCTATGGCTTTTCTTTGAGGGTGACAAGATGTAGTCGCATATGAGTTTTGGGTGACATTTTCATGGTAACTATGAGAGAATTTTGACTTTTGCATACTTCTCTCAATCATGTATGTACTATGACCCAACCTTGTGCTAGCCCCGGACCTATATTTCAAAAATTAGAATCACACACTAGTGATAATCATATTTATATTCATATTCCTTGTTAAATTGAACATGTGTTCTCCAGTAAGGTCGGGTCGTAATCTTGCAGTCTGGTTTGCAATAAAGTCGTCTTACCAAAGGCATCACAAATAAAGCTTTTTTCCACATTTCACATGTCATAGATAGTCGGGTACTGGGCTCGCACAAAAAGTGGGTATTTTCACCTCGACCATGGTCATGCTCACACATACAACACTGGTTTATTACTCACACATCAATTCACAACACATTGTCCTAACTTTGATTAACACACAACTCACAGACCATAGAATTTTCGTAACTTAAAGGAAGTACGAAGGAACTCACCAGAAACTTTCAGACAAAATCTACTCTACTGGTCATTTGCCTTAATTGTTCGGACCTTCACTATCGTCTTGAGCTAAATAAGAAAAAATCATAACTATCAGACCATTTATCTATTAAAATTAGATCATGTCTTTAAATTCCCTCAACATCAACCCAAGGGTTTCTCAAAAAATTACCAATCAGTTGGTACTTATCAATAGCATTTTGACAAGTTTCTGGAAACCTTCCTCGTCTCCTCTAGCGAAAATAGCTTAAAAATTCTTAGAGATGTAGGGAAGAACATAGAAAGAAAACAAAGGTGAGACATGCCCGACTATAGCATCCTTTTATAGCATAAATAGTGAAGGGAAGGTCATATATCCCATTATCACCCTTGAAATCTGAAACTAAACTTGCCTAACAAAATTTGAAGTCTAATATTTTATGAAACACAACTACTACCACTAAATCAGAGTGGTAAAACATTGCTTGTGCACTTAAGCAACCAACTAAGCAAGTTATTCGGCTACCTAAACATATCAAGCTGCCATCTATAGTATTTTAATTCAATTATAACTAGGTCTCAACTAAACTCTAATGATACTCATCGAGTTATCATTTCCTCGTAATATAATTCTATCGCTCCGTGAACTAACCAGTTCGCCCAGAACATATAGGGTTGGCAAATCATCTCATAAAAGTGTTCATCAAACTCTAGAGTTCACCAAACCTTAGAGTTCACCAAATGGAAAATTTCAGCATGGTGTCCCCCACAAGGGCGTACTATCAAATTCATGCAATACACCATCCAAACACTAATGGACAATTCACTGTTTTTCTACCTAGCTTACTCAATTATACACCAACGACATATTAGTATAATCTATGTTGAGTAGACTATTACAAGTATACTAACAAAAGGGATGGTAGTATTTGGGTTGCTCATGGTCCTTCATGCTCACTGCACCAATGTTAACTAGTTAGATTAACAAGGGAAGGAAGTTGTGGTTTGAGTGTTGGTTCACTTGAAGAATAGGTAGAGAGCTACTAAAAACGGGGTCGATTTTTTTGTGGTCAAATTTAGTAGAAGGGGGGAAGTAGTGTCTTATGAGCTATTGCATGGGCCTTTTAATGGTGGAAGATAAGGTTACCTACGTGTTTAGAGATTATTAACATTGAGATCTGATTATGTTCCCTGACAGTGATGATGATGTGACATCCTAGGATATGACGTCTTAAGACAACTAGACAATCAATGATTTTGAACTTCTCATGTGCAACCTATATATGTCCATCTAAGGTGTGATGCTGTATGAGACATGCCAGACACAGGTTTGCCCATGGTAAAGAGTGGAAGGTACGCTAGCTTAGTTAGGTTCGCCAGATACACAGTTCGTTAAAGGACAAACTCTATTAAACAACATGTGTTGGGGTACATGGTGTAGGTATAACATACATAAAATACATTAAAAGCTCATAGTTTAATACATCTATGATTCCATCACAATACTTAAAAATAATAATAAAAATAAACAATTTTATTTATATTATTATTTAAGTGTGTGATTGAATTGGTGTCACGAGTTAACTCAATCAATGAAATTATCAAAATAACCTTGCATGTTTTTAATAAATTAGATTATTACAGGTACTTTTTCTTTTTCTTATTTAAAAAACTAATAAGAATTTCGCAAATGTTGAACTTGGAACACATGAGCCACTAACATTTATAAAAATTTTCTTTACATTACAACCAAAGATATATTTTAATATTTTTATACATTTCAATGTTATTACATATGTTTTTCACCTAAATTGTTGATAATGTCATTGATTGAGTTGGTGTCATAAGTTAACTAATAGTAACTCTATAAAATGAAAATTAATTAAAGTTAATCAAAATTTATTATAAAATTACGTAAAATTCAACATGTTAATAATTTAAGTACAATTTAATTATTTTATAATAATTAAATATTTTTGATAAGAATTTTACCAAAATTGCATGAATTTGAGTTAAAAAAGGGCATGAAAAAGTGTGTATGTTTTCGTGTTTCCACACCCCCAAACTTAATTCATTGCTCGTCCCGAGTAATTCACAAATTTAGAAAGAATTTCTTGAAAACACCATTGAAAACTTTCTCCAGAACAACATTCTTCCCAAAAATCATGATTTAAGTATACTTATGCTCAAAAACAAGAAATTTGATACTTATGCTACTTATGTATACATATCATTGAAATTAATCTCAATTATTATAATGATAGCAAAAATAGACTAAGTACTTTCTCAATAAAGACATGCTAAATTCCTACCAATTTGATTTTATTCCCTTATTCAAGAAAGTTGCAATCATTAAGTTTAACTTATGCCTTCATATATTGAACATAGCAATTTCTCTCCACTAATGTAGGTAGCATAGAAACTTAAATCAATAGGTTTTTTAAAAAGGTTGTAACGTGGCTAGGCTAGGGGTGGGTAAAAGATAGGCAAATTTAGGCTAAAAACCCTAAACTCAGCTTCAATCGAACTTTTGGAATAATTATCTTCAATACAACAACTTACTTTGCTTTCACTTGTTCTTTTGTACATCTATTTTCTTTCAAGTACATATGCTCTTTTTTTTTTACATGAACATTTTATTGTATATACTACAATTTTGAGCATTTGATACTTCTTTTCAACTCTCCCAAACTTATTTTCAAGGAACATTTTGAATAGTACTGAGTCTAGTGTTTGGGACAATTTAAAGATAATTACGAGAAAAGTGATGGCTAAATATTGCAAGGGTTCCAATAAAATTAGGCCATATAGTCTCAAAGTTAGGTTTCAGGGGATAAAATTTCATCATGGTTTGCTTGAAAGGCTCAAACGATCCAAACAAAAGTTGCCTAAATCATTTTCAACTTCCCATGCTTCCTAGCATTTCGCCTCAAGAAACTACTAAGTCAATTTTAGAGACTTAAACTTTCATGCATGCCAAACTTTCCTATGGAACTAAAAATTTTATGTTACAATTTGCATGCTTTATTAAAAATACATTTATGTCATATTTCAATTAACATAACAATTATTGAAGTAATCGAACTTTATTCATACTGAAGTTTAGCATACTTAACAAATTTTCAAATCTTTGAACAAAATATAACCTAATCATAACTGAAAGAAAAATTTATTCTGAGTGGAAATAATTTCAATTTTTATGTTCCCCTACTTAAGATGAACAATGTCCTCATTTTTTAAAAGTGAATAAATACTATACACCAGGTAGGATTCAAAAAAAGAGTAGGTAAGTCAATTTGACTGCTTAAGTACCAAGCTCTCACTAGATCCAATCCTAGACATGTATATATCTATTGCCACACTTCGCACCTTGCGACCTGTTCATTTTTTATTTATGAATTCCACCTCTTGTTTTATTATGCGAAGATAAAAATTCCTAGTAAAACCTAATCCTAAAATATTAAATAACCTAAGAACAGAAATAAAATAAAGTCAAGATCCCCTATTTTTATTTATTTGAAGATCCCTCTGAATTCGACTCATCCTTTGCTCCACTGTCTTTGTTTTTGTATGAATCACTTTGCTCCCTCTTCGATTGTGGACTCCATGGTTCAAATATGAAATCTGGAAACTCAAGCACAAAAATAAATTGGTCATTTTATATTTTAGTAAGAGGACTTCTCATTGAGTCATCCCGTATTTTTGAATATCTCTAGTAAGCTTGTTGCTGCCACTACATATGTTGCATATGTCCATCAACTTTGACAGCTCATCTCGAAGATTTGGGCGAGGCGATTGAGTCTTAAACCTTGAAGTTGCAACGTCAAGTTTGGTTATTGGTTCCATTTGTTCTACCTTATCAAGAATTTCAGTTGATTGTATCGGTTCAATCTCTATGGGATCTTCTTCTTCTTCTTTGGGATCCTCATTTTCTTCAACTCGTTGCTATAGAACAGAGTCTCTAGCTATTCGATTAAGGTCCCAATCTGTGATTGTACCCTGGCTATACCCTATCTTCTTTATGTTTGCAAGAATTTTTAGCTTTCAAGCACAAAATGGTTATTATAAAGGGGAAGTAAGTTGCGCCAGAACGTCTAGCGGCACAATCCCACACTTCTCTTAGGATGGTTTTTCCCACATCAATGGTCTTTCCAGTTAAAATCGAGTATAATAAGACCATTCGTTCAAATGAAATTGTAATCCCATGTGAAATAAGCATAAGGATGACTCGAATGATAGAACCATACCTTCGCTAGTGGTGTCAAATATTCTCTGCGACAAGTGTGAACTCCTTGCTTTGACACAATCCACTTAGAACCTGGAACTGTAAGTTCCACAAGAATTTCTTGCAGATTTTTAGACTCAATATTGCTCATCAAGGAAGAATATTCGTCATTTTTGAATTCAAGTAATTCAAAGAATTCATTAATAGCGTTTGAGGTTATTAGTAGCTTGATTCTATGAACAGATACTTCCGTCAATTCGCTTAAGATCAAATTCGCATAAAATTCATGAACTGACTCCTCATCTACACTAGGTCTTTTCTCACAAAACAACTCCCATTTGAGAGCTTCAGCAACTTGTCGAATGTGCGCCATGAAATCAATATAGTTGCTTTCTTTCAGTGTAAATCCCTTCTCTGGATGCATTGTTGATTCTTGAAAATACTTTCGTATCTCGCTTTGGTTTCCTCACAGTGGAATTTATTTTGTGATTCGTCAATTTGAGTAGAACCACGAGTTCTCTTGCGAGGCATGATTAACCTGAACATAAGATGAAAACAAATATTTTCTAAAAAATTTAATCAGTATAAAATATTAATAATTCAATAAATTGAAATTTTAATTAATTAAGTAAAATTTAGGAGAAAAATTTATCTTACCACCTTTTTATAAAAGTTAAAAACTCAAAGAAAATAAATCTAAAGCAAAACAGGTCGGTTTAAGGATGTTTGTAGGGTGTCTTGATGGTGTGGTGCGGGTAGCAAGGTAGCAGCGACACGCTAGGGAGTAGCAGGATATGTGTGTGCTGCGTGGATGGGCAGCAAGCAGGTAGCAGGCGACACTATCAAGCGAACATCAAGGCTGGTGTGTTGGGCGCGTGGCAGTGCGTAAGAGTCGATCTGAGCAAGCGAAGCAGAGCGTGAGCTGGTGTGCACATGAGCTGCTGGCCGAATGGGGTTGTCGGGCGGGGTTGTGGTTAGGGAGTTGGGAGTTGTGGCACTAGGTGATTTGGTAGGTTTTGGATGCTAGGTTTGATTGAGGGATGAGTGAAAAAAATGGAAAAGGTGGGTGAAATTTATAATGAAAGGAGTAAGAGTTTAATTAGAACTTTTAGAACAATTTAATACTTAAAATATTCTAAGTTCTAATTCTACATGGAGTTAACAACAATTAATAATTAATATAATGCATATTAAATTATTATTTGCTATTAATTTATTATAGATAAATACTTATTAAATAAAATATGATCAAATTTAAATTAATCCTAATTCTATGCAAAGTTGATAATAATTAATATATATTATTTAAAAATATTTACAAAAGAGACATCTAATTTTAATATTTTCAAAAGAGCAACCAAATTTTGAAAATAATTTAATTAAGAACCTATACTTAAAGAAAATTTGAAATTGAGTTGTAATTTAAAACTTGGATCAAAATTGACTCTTTTCTTTGAAAAACTAAAAAATTATTTTTCCATTTAGGGAATAATTTCTCATAAAATTATGTTAAAATCAATTCCAGGAAAGATTGGAGGGGTCACAAGCGGTCCCGCTTAAGTTTCAATCTCCTAGACAAAATTTATTAAAACATACTAATCCCGAAAATATACCCTAAATCATTTATTTAGAAAGGAAAACAAGAAAAATTAATCATCTGATAAAATGAACGAGACTTGACCCCGTTCAATTTTATCTCCCCAGTAATGTTTTAAGCGCTAAGTGTAACACCCCAAACCTGGCCCAGACGTTATGGCCAGATCTGACGTGTCACATGGACTTACGACTTAGTATGCATTCGCTGGTTTAAGTGATTGGGATGGTCTTCGTAAAAACAGCGATTGAATGAAAAGCCGGTTTATCAATCTTTAGGCTATCCATTTGTTGTGCTTGTTGAGTCTTGAAAACTTTAATTAATTTGAAAACCCGCGCAGCCTAACACTAGCAGTTTCACCATAGTATAAATATAATCAGAAAATAAAACCATAGCGGAAAAAAAGAGATTTAAATAGCGGCCTTATTACAACTTAAAACCCAAAATTAAATCAGAATATAAAAATAATAAAAATAAACTAACTTAGAAAAACCAACTTTGCAAATGATGTGGCCACTCCGAATCCCTCACAGCTCCAATCCCACTATGGTTGGGGATTTCCTGCAGAGATGAAAATAAAGGGTGAGTTCGGTAAACTCAGTGTGTAACATAACCCAACCATAGCCCAAAACAGATCAAACCTTAGAGTCAGACTTATCTGGGCCTTGGCCTAGTGCAGAAATCAAAATGAAACCCATAGGCCCATAGCAGATACAGAACAAATATATCATGAATGCAGAAATCCCAACCCAGAGCCATCCATAACACCCCCGTACCAGCCTTACACCATGTGGGGAGACTACTTGACCCATCCAATTGCTACACACCACAGAAATTGCAGCGAGGCTGCCAGTTATTGTGACGAAGTCACCAGATACAAATATTGTGGCTAGGCCACCAGAACAGATATATATATGTGGTGAAGCCACCAGATTGCAAATGAGGTCCGGATATTGTGACGAAGTCACCGTATCAGATATATGTGGCGAGGCCACCAGATTATTGAAGGTGCGTAACGCTTCCACCATCAATATAAACCCATGTCCCATGCAATAGAAATAATATGTCATGGCATACGTATACAGAAACAGAACATCATGCTTTTCAAAAAAAATAACCCTAGGGGTAAAATCGTAATTTTGCATGCATAAGGGTATTTCAGTAATACCTATTGCTAAGGCTTCATGCTTATTCTAACGTTTACCAAGTAATCAGAAGTACTTACCTCGTCTTTTTACCAAAGTGGGCCTGTTGGCCCATTGGCCCGTTTTCAGCCCATTAAGCCTAAAAATACCGTCGTGCACGAAAATGCACACTCTGCACTCTAATCATCCAAATGCACCATATTCATTAACAACTGTCTCACGAGTGCTCGCACGCTCGCGAGTTCACAAAATACCAACGTTTCGGTATTTCAGCTTTTAATGATTCAATCTAAGGGAGGGTGTCATTTACACACCTAGTTGATGACGATTGACGACGATATCTCCCACGCGATAATCCTATAATCGATCACTAACACATTAGACTTACGAATTAACGATAACTAACATAAATCCACGTTAACTAACCCAATCATCACACAAGTTAGTCATTTACGCACGAGGGGCAAAATAGTCATTTTACCCTACAGGGCTATTTCAATAATTCTACCCTACAGGGGTATTTCGGTAATTTTGTCTATCGAGGGTAAAACGGTAATTCTATTAATCGAGGGTACTTTGGTAATTTTACAAGTAGAGAGTATTTTAGTAATTTTACAAATTAAGGGTATTTCAGTAATTTTACAAACTAGGGATTTTTGGTAATTTTGTAAACCAAGGGTATTTTGGTAATTTTACAAATCAGGGGCATTTTGGTGATTTGGTAAACTAAAGTATTCTAAACAAGGATAACAATACGAATGGGCCTAAAGCCCTTCTCAGCCCAAATGGGCCCACACGCTCGTGTAGCCCTTTTAGCCCAAATCTAGCCACAGATATGAGATTCACCTAGCCTAGTCCAATATTTACTACACAATCAAACAACTTATACAATTGGGCCCGTAGGCCCATTGGGCCCACATGGTTCCTTTCGGGCCATCGCAGCCCGAAGTAGCCATCCTACAGCTAGAGTAGTGAGAAATGCACACCTGTTAGGAGATTGCAGTTAATCCGCGCTTCAAACACTCTTAGCTGATGCCCAACCCAAACGAACACGTCACAAAGCGAAATGGATCAGCCAAGAAGGGTATGCCTACTCTCCTCATGGTTTGCTCTATTTAAAACCAGCTCTCCATCTACTCTTATGTTAGCTTCCCGATGTGGGATCCCTCCATCACCAGAGTTTAAAACCAACACCAACCCTTGCAGTCCCAACATAGCAAAATAATCAACCTTTGCGTGCCAAGGGATTCGAACCAAAGTCCTCTCACATACTAACTCACGCCACCACCACTAGGCCACCAACTCATTTGTGTCATAAATCCAACACATTAAACTTTAAAGCGTACCTACTTGCTTCTAAATTTATTGAAAAGAAAAACCAAAATATATTGCAAGAGCCAAGACTTGAACCTTGGACCCCTTGCTTCCTCTATGGCGTCACCTCCTTGTCCCCTAAGTGGCGCCACCTTGCCACTACACCACACTCCTTTTTGTGTCATATTTTACCCCTTTACTCTTAAAATCCCAAACGCCAATTGCATCACCTGTTCATAAAATTAAAATTTCAAAGACTACCACGGATTGAACTTAAGTTTGGGCCTTCCAAAGGCCCACTAACCTACTAAAATATATATATTAACCAACCAGAACACACAGAAATTTTAAAAATCACAAAAACACAGAAAACCCGAAAATTGGGGCGTTACAACTCTACCCTCCTTAAAGAAATTTCGTCCTCGAAATTTTACCTGAATCAAACAGATGAGGATATTTTTGACCCATCGCCACTTCTGGCTCCCAAGTAGCTTTCTCTCTGCCATGATTACGCCACATCACCTTTACTAGCGGAACTGATTTCCTCCTCAAAATCTTAACATCTCGATCTAAAATCTGCACAGGCTCTTCCTTAAAAGTCAAGTCTGTTTGGACCTCTATCTCTGCAACTGGCACAACATGAGTAGGGTCAGAACGATACCACCTTAACATGGAGACGTGAAAGACATCATGAATCCTATTCAACTCTGGAGGTAGCTCCAACTGATAAGCCACTGGGCCCACTCACTTAAGAATCTGATAAGGCCCAATGAACAGTGGACTTAACTTGCCTTTCCTCCCAAACCTTAATATTTTCTTCCAAGGCGAAACCTTCAAGAAGACCATATCACCCACAGAGTACTCAATTTCCTTGCGCTTCAAATCTACATATGACTTCTGTCTATCAGATGCTTCCTTCAACCAGTCTCTAATCAACTTAACCTTATCCTCAGTATCTGCCACCAACTCAGGTCCAAGAACCTGTCGTTCACCCAACTCGGTCCAACAACTAGGTGTAGGACATCTTCGCCCATACAGTGCCTCATAAGAAGCCATTCGAATACTTTCCTAATAACTGTTGTTGTATGCAAACTCTGCCAACGGTAAGTAATCCTCCCAACTGCCTCGAAAGTCGATAACGCATCCCCTCAACATGTCTTCCAGAATTTGAATAACCCTTTCCGACTGACCATTAGTCTGAGGATGAAAGGCTGTACTAAAGTTCAACTGCATACCCAATGCCTCATGCAACTTTTGCCAAAATCGAGATGTGAATCTAGGATCTCGATCAGAAATAATAGACACTGGCACTCCGTGAAGTCGCGCTATTTCTGCCACATACAATTACCCAAATCGAGTCCTTCTTCGACGGTGTCAAGGGTAACCCACTCACAAAATCCATGGTTACCCTCTCCCACTTCCAAAGTGTTACTTTCACTGGCTGCAAAAGTCTAGAAGGTAACTGATGTTCAGCTTTCACTTGCTGACAAGTCAGACATTTTCGCACAACTTCTGTTACCTCTCACTTCAATCCAGGCCACCAATACAACTCTTTTAAGTCACAATACATTTTACTCCTTCCAGGATGCATAGCACACAGACCTCTATGAGCTTCTTTCAGAATTGCTTGCCTCAAGTCAGAGTCCTTCGGAATACAAACTCTACCTCGATAACACAGAACTCGCTCACTGTTTAGTCCGAACTCAGAAGTATCGCCATTCTTAACCTGCCAGAATTGAGAAACCAAGGTCTCATCCCTCAACTGTTTTCCTTAATCTCATCCACCCAGGTCGGCCTAACTTGCAGTTTTGCTAATAGACTACCATGGTCATACAGACTCAAACGAGCAAACATGGCTCTCAGATCAGATACAGTTCTACGACTTAGGGCATCAGCCACCACATTAGCTTTGCCAGGTGATACTCAATCGCGCAGTCATAATCTTTAAGCAACTCTATCCATCTCCCCTGCCTAAGGTTCAGCTCCTTCTGAGTCAGCAAGTACTTAAGACTCCTATGATCTGTGTATATAATACACCTTTCTCCATACAGGTAATGTCTCCAAATCTTAAGCGCAAAGATTACCACTGCCAACTCCAGATCATGAGTAGGATAGTTAACTTCATGTGGTTTAAGCTGACGAGATGCATAAGCAACCATTTTACCCTCTTGAATCAGCACACAGCCCAACCCTACATGTGATGCATCACTGCATACGGTAAAATCTTTTCCAGACTCCGGCTGAATCAGTACAGGTGCCTTGGTCAGAACTTTCTTCAGCTTTTCAAAAGATTCATGTTATTTCTCATTCCAAACAAATGGTACTCCCTTCCTTATAAGCTTTGTCAAAGGCGCTGCCATTACAGAAAATCCTTCCACAAACCTTCTATAGTACCCAGCTAAACCCAGAAAACTTTAAATTTTCGACATTGACCTTGGTGGCTTCCATTCTAGAATTGCTTCAATCTTTCGAGGGTCCACCTTGATCCCTTCAGCAGAGACAACATGCCCCAAGAGCGTTACCTCTCTCAACCAGAACTCACACTTACTGAATTTCGCATAAAGCTCCTTCTCCCTCAGCACTTGCAGTACAATACGAAGATGCTCATCATGCTTCTCCTCAGTTTCAGAATAAACCAGAATATCATCGATAAAGATGACCACGAATTGATCCAAGTATGGCTGCAACACTCGATTCATCAGATCCATAAATGCCGTCATGTGAATATCCACCTCCTTAACCCTCAACTGAAGATACCCAGATCGAAGGTCAATCTTGGAAAATACTGAAGCTCCTCTAAGTTGGTCGAATAGATCATCAATTCTCGGCAGTGGGTACTTGTTCTTAATCGTCAGTTTGTTCAACTGTCGATAATCGATGCACATCCGCATTTACCCATCTTTCTTCTTTACGAACAACACTGGTGCTCCCCACGAAGACATACTTGGTCTAATGAAGCCTCTATCCAATAACTCTTGAATTTGGGCTTTCAGCTCCACCAACTCCTTCGGTGCCATCCTATAAGGTGCAATGGACACCAGTGCCGTTTCAGGCAACAAGTCGATTCCAAACTCAATCTCTCAGTTCGGGGGAAAACCCGAAAGCTCCTCTGGAAAAACATCTTGAAAATCCTTGATGGTTCTAACTTTATCCACTGTCAGATCCTCAGTTTCTGATTGGCTTACAAATGCCAAATAAGCCTCACATCCCTTTCGAATCCACTTCTTGGCTCTCAATGCAGACACCATATTAGATAGATAATCCTTACGCTCGCCTATCACCAAAACCTCCTCATCCTTTGTGGTCTTTAACATTATTCGCTTAGTAACACAATCCAGAGTAGCCCTATACTTAACAAGCCAATCCATTCCCAAAATGAGATCGAATTCTCCGAAAGGTAGCTCCATCAGATCTCCAAAGAAAACTTTTCCTTGAGTTTCTATAGGCACATCTCTATACAGTTTATCTACCCTAACCGAGTGACCCAAAGGACTTAGTATAGATACCCCACTCACGGTCTCCTTAGAGCACACACCCAGCGACCCAATATAGCACATGCAACATATGAATGGGTAGATCCAACATCTATCAACACAGTGTATGGCATACTGGAAATCAGAAACGTACTAGTTATGACGTCAGGGCATCCTCCTCCTCTCGGCGATGAGCTGCATACACCAACACCGGCTGACGAGCCTCAACAAATCCAGTACCCCTGTCAGGCGCTCCTTTTCCTCTACCGTTTCCATTACCACCTCTACCTTGCCTACGTCCTCTCGGAAACTATGGTCCACCCCTCACTGGTTGAGCGACCCTCTACTCTAAAACTTGAACCTGATCTGGTTCCTTGGGACAATCCTTAACCCTATGCTCCATAGATCCGTATCAGAAGCAAGCACCAGAACATTTCTGACACTCGCCCATATGCATCTTCCCATAATTCCTACAACCCTACGGTCTAACAGCATTCATCGGTACTGCTCGAACTGGCTCCATTACCCTTGCTCTCTTACATTCTTGTCCATACCACCTGGAAGTCCAGAATCTCTCCTAAAATGTTTCCTATCATTCTCATGATTCTGTGTTTCTGTATGCTTCACTTCCTCAGCTATCTTAGCTTTCTCCACTAAAGCAGCGAAGTTACGCTCCCTCTGCGGAGCAATCAATACCCTAAGTTCATCTCTCAGACCATCCTCGAAACGTACGCTACGCACATACTCTGTAAAGACAATCCCAGAAGCATACTGGCTCAGTCTCAGAAACTCAGACTCATACTTAGCCACTGACTTACTCCCTTGGACCAGGTTTAGAAATTCTTTCCGGCGAGCGTCCACGTAACTAGCCCCAACATACTTTCCTTTGAAGGCTGTCTTAAACAGCTCCCAAGTCACACTGTCAGTAGGAGTTCCATCTCTCACCGTGAGCCACCACCGATAAGCCTCATCCCCGAGTAACGATATGGCTCCTTCACCGCTCTCTGAGCGATCCAGATCATCCATAATCCGCCTGTGGCTTCTAACCAATACTCACCACATTCGAGCTACACCAGACACGCCTAAATATCTCTGCTCCATTGGCCCGGAGCAGCTCAGAAATAAACCCCCGAATTTTGTTTCCCGTACTTGTCCCAGCAACCCTTTCCAAAACTCGGAGTATTTCCTGGGATAGAGCATCATCCCCAACACCTCGATCATGAGACTCTACCTCCGTTACTAGTGGTACCGGTGCGTCTGCTGCCAGCACATGTCTTGAAGACGAAGATTCAGCCTGAGCATTACCTCGGCCACGCCTACGGCCTCTTCCATGAGCTCCTCGTGTACTCATTTCGTATTATTTGGTTAAGAATTTTATGAATCAGTTTAATATTTCAGTGTTTATTACAGATGTCTTATGAATAATAGTAATTCAGAGTTTGAGTTTGTTTCTTTTTGCGGTAGCCTAGCTACAGTCTCAGACTACTTATTAGAGTTTTTATAGTTCCAATGTTACCCTAACTAAAGTACCATGATAAGGTTTTGTACAAGCATATAACAGATATTTCAGAAACAATCAGAAAGGCTCAGAAAACTTACAGACTTGGGCCGAAGATTCGGTGTGCCACCTTCTAAAAAAAACATAATTTTAGAAAACCAATTTTAATCTTTAAAATCATCTATTTGTAAAGAGAAAATATTGGAAACATTCTCGAAAACAATTTATAATCAAGTTCCAAAAAAAAAATTTCAAAAACCTTTATTTAGTGTTTCTTTACAAACTCCCGTTTTTAAACCCGTTCCACAGCCGAGTTGTTATAACCTGGCTCTGATACCACTAAATGTAACACCCCAAACCCGCCCAGACGTTATGGCGGATCGACATGTCACATGGACTTCTGTTGAGTATGCATTCACTGGTTTAAGTGATTGGGGTGGTATTTGTAAAAATAGCGGTTGAATGAAAAGCCGGTTTATCAATCTTTAGGCTATCCATTTGTTGTGCTTGTTGAGTCATGAAAACGTTCATTAATTTGAAAACGCGCGCAGCCTAACACTAGCAGTTTCGTCACAGTATAAATATAATCAGAAAATAAATCCATAGCGAAATTTTTTTTAATAAATATAGAAATAATAAAAATAAACTAACTTAGAAAAACCAACTTTACAGATGATGTGGCCACTCCGAATCCCTCACAGCTCCAAGCCCACTATGGTTGGGGGTTTCGACAGAGATGAAAATAAAGGGTGAGTTCGGTAAACTCAGTGTGTAACACAACCCAACCATAGCCCAAAACAGATCAAACCTCAAAGTCAGACTTATCTAGGCCTTGGCCCAGTGCAGAAATCATAATAAAAACCATAGGCCCATAGCAGATACAGAACAAATATATCATGAATGTAGAAATCCCAACCCAGAGCCATCCATAACACCTCCGTACCAACCTTACACCATGTGGGGAGACTACTCGACCCACCCAACCGCTACACACCATAGAAAATGCAGCGAGGCTGCCAGATATTGTGACGAAGTCACCAGATACAAATATTGTGGCTAGGCCACCAGAACAAATATATATGGGGCAAAGTTACCAGACGGCAAATGAGGTCGGATATTATGATGAAGTCACTGAGCAGATATATGTGGCGAGGCCACCAGATTGCAGCCGAGGTCGCGTAACGCTTCCTCCATCAATACAAACCCATGTCCCATGCAACAGAAATAATATTTCATGGCATACGTATACAGAAACAGAACATCATGCTTTTCAGAAAAAAATAACCCTAGGGGTAAAATCGTAATTTTGTATGCATAAGGGTATTTCAGTAATTATTACCTATTGCTAAGGTTTCATGCTCATTCTAACGTTTACCAAGTAATCAGAAGTACCTACCTCATCTTTTTACCAAAGTAGGCCCGTTGGCCCATTGGCCCGTTTTCGGCCCATTAAGCCCAAAAATACCGTTGTGCACGAAAATGCACACTCTGCACTCTAACCATCCAAATGCACCATATTCATTTACAATTGTCTCACGAGCACTCGCACGCTCAGAGTTTACAAAATACCAACATTTCGACATTTCGGCTTTTACCGATTCAGTCTAAGGGAGGGTGTTGTTTACACGCCTGGTTGATGACGATTGATGACGATATCTCCCACGCGATAATCCTACAATCGATCACTAACACATTAGACTTACGAATTAACGATAACTAACATAAATCCACGTCAACTAACCCAATCATCACACAAGTTAGTCATTTACGCACGAGGGGCAAAATAGTCATTTTACCCTCCAGGGGTAAATCGGTAGTCCTACCCTATAGGGCTATTTCAATAATTCTACCCTACAGGAGTATTTCGGTAATTCTACCCTATAGGGGTATTTCGGTAATTCTACCCTAGAGGGGTATTTTAGTAATTTTATCAATCGAGGATAAAACGGTAATTCTGTAAATCGAGGGTACTTTGGTAATTTTACAAGTCACGAGTATTTTAGTAATTTTACAAATCGAGGGTATTTCAGTAATTTTACAAACTAGGGGTATTTTGGTAATTTTGTAAACCAAGGATATTTTGGTAATTTTACAAATCAGGGGTATTTTGGTGATTTGGTAAACTAAAGTATTCTAAACAGGGATAACAATACCAATGGGCCTAAAGCCCTTCTCGGCCCAAATGGGCCCACACGCTCGTATAGCCCTTTTAGCCCAAATCTAGCCACAGATATGAGATTCACCTAGCTTAGTCCAATATTTACTACACAAATCAAACAACTTATCCAATTGGGCCCGTAGGCCAATTGTGCCCACATGGCCCCTTTCGGGCCATCGCGGCCCGAAGTAGCCATCCTACAGCTAGAGTAGTGAGAAATACACTCCTGTTAGGAGACTGCAGTTAATCCACGCTTCAAACACTCTTAGCTGATGCCCAACCCAAACGAACACGTCACAAAGCGAAATGGATCAGCCAAGAAGGGTATGCCTACTCTTCTCATGGTTTGCTCTATTTAAAACCAGCTCTCCATCTACTCTTATGTTAGCTTCCCGATGTGGGAGCCCTCCATCATTAGAGTTTAAAACCAACGCCAACTCTTACCGTCCCAACATAGCAAAATAATCAACCTTTGCGTGCCAAGGGATTCGAACCAAAGTCCTCTTACATGCCAACTCACGCCACCACCACTAGGCCATCAACTCATTTGTGTCATAAATCCAACACATTAAACTTTAAAGCGCACCTACTTGCTTCCAGATTTATTGAAAAGAAAAAATAAAATATATTGCAAGAGCCAAGACTTGAACCTTGGACCCCTTGCTTCCTCTATGGCGTCACTTCCTTGTCCCATAAGTGGCGCCACCTTGCCACTACACCACACTCCTTTTTGTATTATCTTTTACCCCTTTACTCTTAAAAGCCCAGACGCTAATTGCATCACCTGTTCATAAAATTAAAATTTCGAAGACTACCACAGATTTAACTTAAGTTTGGGCCTTCTAAAGGCCCACTAACCTACTAATATATATATATTAACCAACCAGAACACACACAAATTTTAAAAATCACAGAAACACAAAAAACCTGAAAATTGGGGCATTACACTAAGCATTAACTCGAAAATTACCTCCCTTACTTTGAAGTTCGACAACTCCGTATGGATAAACTCAGTGAATCATAAATGGACTGGAACACTGTGATTTTAACTTACCTGGAAAGAACCTTAATCTAGAATTGAATAACAAGACTTGCTGACCTGCTTCAAATTCTCGAACTTAAATGTGCTTGTCATGCCATCTCTTAAGTCTTTCCTTGACTAATTTAGCATTCTCTTATGAGAACATTTGAAATTCTTCTAGCTCGTTGAGTTGGAGCATCCGTTTCTCTTTAGCAAGCTTAAGATCCAACTTGAGTTGTTGGAGAGCCCAGTAAGCTTTGTGTTCTAACTCCAAGGGCAAATGATAGGCTTTCCTAAGACTAACCTATAGGATGACATCCCTAAAGGTGTCTTGTATGTTTTCCTGTAGGCCCATAAAGCATCATCCAGTCTTTTGGACCAATCTCATTGGTTTGGGTAAACTACCTTCTCTGGTATGCTTTTGATCTCTTTCTTTGTCAGTTCAGCTTGCCCATTCGTCTGCGGGTGGTAAGCTATGGCAACCTTGTTCTTTACTCTATATTTTTCGAGTAACCATTTCAACTACTTGTTTACAAAATGGGGGTCTTCATCACTGATGATGGCTCTTGGGGTTCCAAACCTTGTGAACACATGCTTCTATAAAAACTTCATTACAACCTTAACATCGTTTGTCAGATATGCCTCAGCCTCAACCTATTTAGACACATATTCTACTGCTACCAATATGTACTTGTGACCAAAAGACGGAGAAAAATAACCAAGAAAGTTAATGCCCCAAACATTAAATAATTCAACCTTAAGGATGTTTGTTCGAGGCATCTCATTTCTGTTGGTGAGGTTTCCAACCCTTTGGCATCGATTACAACTCCTTACATAAGCAAACACATCTTTAAATAGTGTTGGCCAAAAGAATTCGGATTACAATATTTTGGCCGCAGTATGTGTAACGCCTCAAATTTGGGCCTAGAAGTATTGGGCCTTAATTATGGGTCCGTAAGGAGGTTGTATATAAGTATTTAATTGTGCAAGGAAATGACACAATTAAATGTCTGATTTGGTGGTTAATGGCTCTAAAAAGCGTTGGAGAAATCTTGGGTTCAAACCTGCGCTTTAGTAAAAATTTTGGTTTTAAGTGAATAAAACCCTGGGTGCTTGGATGAAGGCCTTTTAAATTATTGTGGTAAATAAATGACACAAGGAAGCATGTGGTCTAGTTGTTGTGGCGTCAATAAGGTTGCAAGGGAGCTTGGGTTCAAGTCTTGGCACTTGCAATTCATTTTGGTTTTTCTTTTAAAGGAACCTGGACTTTGGCCTATAGACCTTACAATTAATTGAGGCTAAAATGGTGATAGAAAGAGCCTGTGGTAGAGTGGCAAGGTGGCGTGTTGTGTAACTGTGAAGTCTGAGGCTCAAGTCTTGGGATGCGCAATAGGGTATTTATTTTGATGTTTGAGCTGTGTAGGAGGTGGAGTTGGACTGGACTCTGTGGTTGAAGTGGTCATAAAAAAAATAAGGAATTTTCCTAATGGTTGAAAGTAATCCCACATCGGGAAGCTAACATAGGAATTGGTGAGAAGCTGGCTTTAAATAGACTCAATGCAGGATGTGCCAAGTTTAGTGATTGTGGACTTCGGTGCGTTCTCGTAAACAGGTGTGTATTCATGCCCTTATTTGTTGGAATTCGAGAAAAGCCAAAAAGTTGAAACCTCGGTATTCAGGGCCTCACGAGCATACGAACACACAGGGGTGAACGGAGCCCACAAATCATAGGCGATAGACTGTAGAGGGTGCCGCAAGCGTTCTCGTATGTTGGGGCTATTCTGGGCCTTGATGGGCTCATGGGCCCGCTTGTGTAAACTTCATTGTTAAGTGAGATGTAAATAGACTCGTCATGTCGTGCATACGACTTAGGTAGTTCTGGGCCACGTTGGGCCTAGATAAGCCATGTGGGCCCAATGGGCTCTTGGGCCTTACACGAATTGAATCTAGAACTTGTGATAATTATTGGGCTGGACTATGTAGGTCACATAGCCATATCTAAATTTGGGCTAAATGGGCCACACGAGGGTGTGGGCCTACTTGGGCCGAGTAATGGGCCTTAGGCCCATTTGCACTGTTATGTCCGTTTAGGTTACTTAAGTCGCTCGAGGTGACGATGGACCTTCTATTGGGTCGTTAAGACCCTGGTTTGTAAAATCACCAGAATACCCTTGTAGTGTAAAATGACCGTAATACCCCTGTATGGTAGAATGACGGTTATGCCCTTATGTTCCGTATGACTGATGTGCTTATGATTTACATATATGATTGTACTGAGTATGACTTTGCATACACGTATTATTTATGCCATGACAAAATGCTTGGGGTTGGGTTATTACTGACGGAGGAAGTGTACGGCCTGTAGACGTTCTATATAAGGCTTTAGCATTTCTGTGATACTTATGGCTTACAGTCGTTCTGTTAATTGACAGCATTGTTGCGATATTTACGGTGTTGAGCCGTCCTGTTTACTTATTTTCGTAACCGGTGCTAAGCTTGGTGTGTTGGTTGGGTGGGTTAATTTTATCCCCACATGGTATATTGGTTGGTACCGGTGGTGTGTTGGTTGGACTGGTGGGAATCATGCGCATATCGCATCGACATCGATTTCAGATTGGGCTTAAGCCCACCTGATTCTATTAATGGGCTAGGCCCAACTGTTACTGATTTTGAAAATGGGCTAGGCCCAATTGATTCTGATGAGGGCTGAGTCCCAAGTGAAATTGTATTGGGCTTTGGTCCACACACATTGTTCTATCACTGTAATGGGCTCCAGCCCAGTCTGATTCTGAATTCTATCTGTTTACTAACTGTTTTAGTTTAGGAGGAGATTACACTCTGAGTTTTCATAAACTCACCCTGTTTATTAACTGTGCAGGTAATCCCCAACATTAGGAGGATCAGTGTTGTGAAGGACTCGGAGGTGGCCACACAACTGCTATTGTTTCTGATTTTTCTTTTAAATTTTCTATTTACAAGTAATTATATTTGATCTGGGTTGTAACAAGGCCTCTTTTAATTTTTGGTTCTAAATTTGGAATTTTATATATTGATTTATAACTGTTGGAGTAGAACACGATTTTCTTTTCAAAAACAATAACTGTTTTCAAAATATCATGTTTCCGCAAAACTTTAAACTAAGCTTCCGCAGCAAATAAAGTTTTAAAGGTAATAATGTTTTACAAGAGAATGAATTTTAATAAACCAACGAAACTGAGGTTTTCATAAAGTTTTAAAATGGCTAGAGGTTCTATATAGCAAGAAGGGTTTTCAATAAGAACATGGTTTTCGAAAAACATTTCAATGTGACACGCCAGATTTTGGCCATATCATCTAGGCCGGGTTTGAGGTGTTACATTTAGTGGTATCAGAGTCAAGTTGTGGAAAGGGTTTTTTAAATTTTGTATTTCATGAGGTTGTTTCCAAATATGTAAAGTGTTTTGAGGTATTTTACTGAATAGTGTGGCACACCGAGTCTCCGGCGCCGAATCTGTAAGTTTCTGAAACTATTGTTTGTTTTCATTGAAAAGTAGTAGATAGAAATAATGTGATTTCTTTAGATATTAAATTGTATTTCTACACTTGAATGTAGAGCTTGTATTTAATATATGTGTGTTCTGGAAATGGCATGCATGTGATATTTATCTACTCCGATGGATAGATGGTTTGGTACGTGCTTCTATTGTTAGGATCAGAGTGCTCAGCGAGAGTGTTGTATGGCAGGCTAGGTTGTGCTACTATTCTGATAGTTGGAAATTTCAAGGACGAAATTTCTTTAATGGGGTGGAATTGTAACGCCCCGAATTTGGGCCTAGAAGTATTGGGCCTTGAGTATGGGTCCGTAAGGAGGTCGTATATAAGCATTTAATTTTGTAAGGAAATGACACAACTAAATGTCTACTTTAGTGGTTAATGGCTGTGAGAAGTGTTGGGAAAATCTTGGGTTCAAACCTGCGCCTTTAGTAAAAATTTTGGTTTTAAGTGAATAAAACCCTGGGTGTATGGATGAAGGCCTTTTAAATTATTGTGGTAAATAAATGACACAAGGAAGCATGTGGTCTAGTGGTTGTGGCGTCATTAAGGTTACAAGGGAGCTTGGGTTCAAGTCTTGGCACTTGCAATTCATTTTGGTTTTTCTTTTAAAGGAACCTGGACTTTGGCCTATAGACCTTATAATTAATTGAGACTAAAATGGTGACAGAAAGAGCCTGTGGTGGAGTGGTAATGTGGTGTGTTGTGTAACTATAAGGTCTGAGGTTCAAGTATTGGGATGCGCAATGGGGTATTTATTTTGCTGTTTGAGCTGTGTAGGAGGTGGAGTTGGACTAGAACTCTGTGGTTGAAATGGTCATAGAAAAAATAAGGAATTTTCCTAATGGTTGAAAGTAATCCCAGATCAAGAAGTTAACATAGGAATTGGTAAGAAGCTGGCTTATGCAGGATGTGCCAAAGTTAGTGATCGTGGACTTCGGTGCGTTCTCATAAACAGGTGTGTATTCACGCCTTTATTTGTTGAAAGTCGGCAAAAGTCGAAAAGTCGAAACCACAGCATTCGGGGCTTACGAGTGTGCGAACTCACGAGTGGCGAACCGAGCCCACAAATCATGGACGATAGACTGTAGAGGCCGCCACGAGCGTTCTCGTGTGCTAGGGCTGTTCTGAGCCTCGATGGGCCCGTGGGCCCGCTTATGTAAACTTCACTGTTAAGTAGGATGTAGATAGACTCGGCATGTCGCGCACACGACTTAGGTAATTTTAGGCCACGTTGGGCCTAGATGGGCTGTGTAGGCCCAATGGGCTCGTAGGCCCCACACAGATTGAATCTGTAACTTGTGATAATTATTAGACTGGGCTATGTAGGTCATATAGCCATATCTAAATTTGGGCTAAATGGGCCACATGAGGGTGTGGGCCCACTTGGGCCGAGTAATGGGCCTTAGGCCCATTTGCACCGTTATGTCTGTTTAGGTTACTTAAGTTGTTCGAGGAGATGGTGGACCTTCAGTTGGGTCATTAAGATCCTTGTTTGTAAAATCACCGAAATACCCTTGTAATGTAAAATGACCGTAATACCCCTGTATGGTAGAATGATGATTATGCTTTTATGTTCTGTATGACTGATGTGCTTATGATTTACATATATGATTGTATTGAGTATGAATTTGCATACACGTATTATTTATGACATAACATACTGTATGGGGTTGGGTTATTACTGACAGAGGAAGTGTACGGCCTGTAGTCGTTCTGAATAAGGCTTTAGCCTTTCTGTGATACATATGGCTTACAGCCATTCTATTTACTGGTAGCATTGCTACAATATTTACGGCCTTTAGCCATCCTGTCTACCGCGTTGAGCCGTCCTGTTGACTTAATGCCGCAACCGGTGCTAAGCTTGGTGTGTTGGTTGGGTGGGTCGATTTTATCCCCACATGGTGTGTTGGTTGGTACCGGTGGTGTGTTGGTTGGACTGGGCTGGGAATCTGTCTGCATATCTACATCTAATACTAATTCTATACTGGGCTTAGGCCCACCTGATTCTGTTAATGGACTAGGCCCAACTGTTACCGATTTTCAGAATGGGCTAGCCTAATTGATTCTGATGAGGGCTGAGACCCAAGTGAAATTGTACTGGGCTTTGGCCCACACACATTGTTATGTTACTCTAATGGGCTCCAACCCAGACTGATTCTGAATTCTGTCTATTTACTAACTGTTTTCATTTAAGAATGGATTACATACTGTGTTTTCATAAACTCACCCCGTTTATTAACTGTGCAGGTAATCCCCAACATTAAGAGGATCGGTGCTGCGAGGGACTCGGAGGTGGCCACACAACTGCTATTGTTTCTGATTTTTCTTTTAAGTTATCTATTTTCATGTACTTATATTTGATCTGGGTTGTAACAAGGCCTTTTTTAATTTCTGGTTCTAAATTTGGAATTTTATATATTGTTTTATAACTGCTGGAGTAGAACACAATTTTCTTTTCCAAAACAATAACTGTTTTTCAAAATATCACTTTTTAGTAAAACTTTAAACTAAGCTTCCACAGCAAATAAAGTTTTAAAGGTAATAATGTTTTACAAGAGAATGACTTTTAATAAACCAACGAAAACTGAGGTTTTCACAAAGTTTTAAAATGGCCAGAGGTTCTAAATAGCAAGAAGGGTTTTCAATGAGAACATGGTTTTCGAAAAACACTTCAATATGTCACACCAGATTTTGGCCATAGCGTCTAGGCCGGGTTTGGGGTGTTATAGTATGTGTACCTCCGAAGTGTCCTCCACTCAGAGCTGAGTGGCAATAATATAAATCTTATGTACTTCATCTTCTGCCACGTATCTCCTAATCATTTGATCTGCACACTTTTTAAGCAGTTATGGCTCTTCCCAGAAATAGTACTTCACATCTTGAAAGAACTTTTTCTTTTAATGATACATCTTATCAATCAGTATCAAACCACAAGCTAAATAGTTAGCAATATTAGCAAACTAAGGTGTATTATGGACATGATTTACCTTCAGTATATGTTAATCTGAAAATGTCTCCTAGATGGGTATAAGCGGAGAATTCCCTTCTTGTGACTCCAATCTAGACAAGTTGTCTGCTACTTGGTTTTCTACTCCCTTTCGATCTAGAATTCCTAGATCAAACTCTTAAATTAGAAGTACCCATCGTACTAGTCTCGTCTTAGCGTCTTTCTTGACAAGTAAGTACCTAATTGTCGAGTGGTCCATATGGACAGTCACCTTGGTACCTACACGATAAGATCAAAACTTGTCAAAAGCAAACAAAATAGCAATTAACTCTTTCTCTATTACTGTATAACTCAGTTGAGCTCTTGCCAGAGTTCGACTTGCATAGTAAATGGGATGAAAAACTTTGTTCCCTTGCTGGCCCATGACAGCTCCTAACATAAAGTCACTTGCGTCACACATCAATTCAAAGGGCAAATCCCAGTCTAGTATGACGGTTATGGGTGCCAAAACTAACCGAATCTTGTAATATTTGAAAGCTCTTAAGCACTCCTCGTCAAATTTGAATGTCATGTCCTTCTCCAATAATTTGCATAAAGGTTTAGCAATTTTGGAGAAGTTTTTGATAAATCTTTGATAGAAACCAGTGTAGCCCAAAAAGCTCCTAACACCCTTTACAGATGTTGGAGGTGGGAGTTTCTCAATGACGTCTACCTTTGCTTTATCTACCTCGATTCCATGTCTCGTTATCCGATGCCCTAGAACAATACCTTCTCATACCATGAAATGACACTTTTCCCAGTTGAGTACGAGGTTTATTCTAAGTATTTCTAAACCATATCAGTAAAAATAGACATCATACATATTTGAAATGTAGTAGGTGCATTACATAAACCAAATGGCATGTGTCTAAATGCAAATGTACTGTACGGGCAGGTGAATGATTTCTTGTGTTAATTTTCCTGTGCTACTGTAATCTGATTATACCCCGAGTATCCATCGAGAAAATGGTAGTAGTCTCGCCCCGCAAGTCTATCCAGCATCCGGTCTAAAAACGACAAAAGAAAGTGACATTTCCTAGTCACTTTGTTCAGATTTCGGTAATCGATGCAAATTCTCCATCCCGTAACCGTTCTAGTCTGTATCAACTCGTTATTCTAGTTCTCAACAATAGTAATACCTCATTTCTTTAGTACGCACTAGACTAGACTTACCCACGAACTGTCTGAGATGGGGTAAATTATACCCGCATCTAACTACTTGATGATTTCCTTTTTTACCACGTCCTTCATGATGGGGTTCAGTCTTCATTTTCATCAATCGTCCCTTTTTCGCCATCTTCCAAGATGATTTGTGTATGCATACAGATACCGCGAATATCAGCTATGGTTCATTTGATAGCTTTTTTGAATTGTTTCAATACTAGGATGAGTTTCTGTTCTTGCTCAATGGTTAATTCCGTTGAAACAATCATAGGAAAAGTAGAAGCGTTACCTAAATAAACATATTTTATATGTGAAGGAAGTACCTTGAGTTCTACTTTAAGTGGCTCCTAGTTTTGGTTGGCATAATCCCTATTCTCTAACTCCAATGATTCAAAGTGGGATTGCCGATTAAATTCCTTTTAATTAACTTCTAACAAAGCTAGGTATTCATCCTCCTCTTCATCATTTAGAGGGCTTGATGTCAAAAGTTGTTCCAATGAGTCCTCAACATAGTTGAGTTTCTTTTCCACAATTAATTCCTCTAAGCTAAAAACTACAGAACAATCATCAATTGTGTCAGGAAATTGCATAAACTTAAAAACATTAAATGTTACCTGATCGTCCTGAACACGCATAGTAAGCTTGCCCTTTCGCACATCAATAAGGGTCCTTCCAGTTGCTAGGAAAAGCCTTTCTAGGATGCACTTCTTTGCCTGCTTCAAAGTCTAGAACCTCAAAGTCAACAGGAAAAATAAATTTGTCTACACATACCAAAACATCCTCGATTTTTCCTTCTGGGTGTGCTAAGGATCGATCTGCTAATTGAAGTGTAACCGCAGTAGGTGTAACTTCATGTATCCCCAACTTCCTAAATATTGACATGGGCATCAAGTTGATACTCGCACCTAAGTCACAGAATGCCTTACCACAATATGTTGCTCCAATGTTTCAAGGTATGGTAAAGCATCCAGGATCCTTCAACTTGGGGGGTAGTTTGTCTTGAAGATATGCACTGCATTCCTTTGTCAGGGCCACTGTCTCAAATGCTCCAAGTCTTAGTTTTTTAGACAGGATATCCTTCATGAATTTGACATAGTTCGACATTTGTTCAAGTGCTTCAACCAATAGGATGTTGATATGAAGTTGCTTGAGTACGTCTAGGAACTTCTTGAATTGAATTTCTTACTTCTGCTTCTGAGTCTTTGAGGGTAGGGTGGTGGGGGCTTCGTTACTGGAACTGGTTGATTCATCTTCTGTGGCAATTTTACATTTAACGAAGTTGTTAGTTTATCAAAATTAGCTGGTTTAGAAGCTACCTTATCAGATTTTGTAGATTCAGGTTCCAGTGAAACTGGAACTTCAACACTCGGTTGAACTTCCTCTGAGCCTTGAGCATCAGTTGGCTCATTTTCAACTTTGACAATTTTGGGCTCTAATGTCTTTCTGCTCCTAAATGTTAACTCTTTACAATGCTCCTTCCTTGGATTTCTCAAATTTTTCGTATCACTAGGTAAATCACCTTGTAGTCGGTTTCTGAGTTCAATTGCAAGCTGGCCCATTTGATTCACCAAAATCCTTATAGTGGAGACATCTTTTGCCACGTATGCCCTTAATAGGTTCTCTAAGCTATTGGCCGGTTCAGCTTGGGTTTATTTCTAAACTTGTTTGGGGAAACTAGGTGGCTGGGTCAGTCTAGGTTGGGCGTAAGTGTTACTAGTTCCATCCCCTTGGTTACTCTAGGAAATATTTGGGTGCTTTCACCACGGTGGGTTATAGAAATTGGGTTGCAGTCCTTGCCTTCCTCGATTTTGGTTCTATTTACCCATATAATGCATGGATTATGGGTTCGATGGACATTATTTGAACAAATGTCCTTCCCCATAATAGACACAGGCTTCATTTTCAAAATTGATTTGGTGGTTGTGCTACAAAACTATTAAACTCATTAGTGGTAAAATTTTTAAGCATTGAGGATACCTGAGATGCGAGTGAAGTAAGAGCGTCTACTTCATGTATTCTAGCGACTCGTTTTCCTGACGTTGCTCAATTGATTGGCCATTGATAATTTTTGTTGGCAATCCTCTTAATGATTTCGTAAACCTCATTATAAGACATAGAAAGGAGAGCACCATTAGAAGAAGAATCCTCTACCATCCTCGTGTGGGCATTGAGACTATTATAAAACATCTCAAGTTGGATTCCATGTGGGATTCTGTGATGAGGGCACTTTCGTAATAATTATTTATGCATTTCCCATGCCTCATACAAGGACTCATCATCCATTTGTTGGAAAGTAGTGATCTCGTTCCTCAACTTAGCATTCTTGCTAGGTGGAAATACTTCGTGAGGAATCTTTTTGCTAACTCTTGCCATGTGGAAATTGAATTTTATGGCAATGAGTTCAACCAAGCTCGAGTTCTATCCCGTAGAGAATATAGGAATAGCTTCAATCGTAATGCATCTTCGGGTACTCCAGTTAACTTGAAAGAATCGCTTACCTCCATAAACAGTCTTAAGTGAAGATGAGGATCTTTAGTAGGCATTCCACTAAATTGGCCGACTGTCTGAGGCATCTGGAACATGATTGGCTTCAGCTCGAATTGTTGTGTCTCGATTTTGGGTCTCTTAATACCGAGATTGAGATCATGAAACACTGGCACGACATACTGTCTTAGAGCTTTATCCCTGTCATTAGCAATAAGGATAGGATTTTGAGTAGGGTTTGGTCCATTTCCTTGATTCAAATTTTCAAGGTTCATCTCTTCGGTCCTTCTCTAACTTACTTGTCTTCTTCGCTGTTGAAAAGTTTGTTCAATTTTAGGGTCTATAGGAAGTAAATTGATAATTCAGTCAATACTCATAAACACCTGAAATAATCAAAAAAAAATTAATTAAGTTAAAACCGAAAAAAAAAATAAACCAAAATGCAAAACTAACAAATTCACAAATAATGACTTTTTAAAACAGTCCCCGACAATGGTGCCAAAAACTTGGAACGATGGAAATGTGCAAGTGTACACAATCGCAACAAGTAATAAAGTGACAAGTAAATATCGAGTTATCGTACCCACAAGGACTGTGAAAAGAAATATTTATGAATGCAATTTTCAAAAAACTTTGGTATAGAAAAATATTTTGATTTGAGGAGGTGATTAAAAACTAGGATTTTAAATAAATAAAATAAATAAAAATAAAAAAAGTTCCAATGCACGATTTCAAAAGATGATTTTAATCAAGATGACATAGTTGTGTTAGATTAATTATATTTCTTAACTTAGAATTACTAAACTTATGTTTATGTTGTTACGAATAAATTCATGACAACTTGGTAATTTGCTAACTTGTGAACATACTTACTTACCAAAATTCATTTATCTCTTGACTATATCTCTATGTCAATTCAACCGATTAAACAAATTTTAATAAGCAAATGTGTTAATGCACATACATACTTATGAAATTAAAATAATCCCTTGTACATAACTCTATGCCAATTCAAACAATTAATTCAATCTCATAAGCACATAAAAGATTACATGAGGTAGCAACGTATTTCTACCTTGAAACAGTTTAATCAAAATAATCTTGCAAGTTATGCAAGGCTAATGTATCGTTAGATACCATTGCTAATTTAACCCTCAACTATCTTAGATGATTAAGTATGCACCGATTAAGTATTGTGTCAATTAATTACAATTTCAATCTGTTTAAATAATTAATTCATTTGTTACCTTACAATTGTAATGCAAGAATAACTTAGTCATGGTTTTACTTAATCAAACATCCTACCGAGGCTTATAACAACAAAAACACAATTTTAATAAATTAAGTAGATAAAATGCAATCAACCTAATACAAATTAAATTTAAGCCATATTGTTTAAATTTAACATACTAACATCACAAATATTCATAGACATAATCATTATAATAACAACAAAATTAAAATGATAGGTAATAAGAATCAAATTCGGTGTTTTCTTCGTGGCTTGACTAGTTTGCTCCACTCCTTCTTCTCTGCTTGTTCTTGTCAAACCAAGGCTTCTACAAACACTTGAATGCTGCTCCAAAATGTGGTTTATTGACACTTTTTCAAGATGTGAAATTGGCAAGGGAATAGGGGAAGAAAATGAAGAACAATGGAAGGGAATGAAGAGAGAAAAATGAGAAAGAAGTGAAGAGATGAGAAGGGGTTGAGATGTGTTTGAAGTGAGCAGGAAAGGGGGGTATTTATAGGTTGAGATGGCTGCTAAAATAAGCAAAAATCAGCAACCATAGACTCCCTCATGGTCGGCCACACATGTGGCAAGTTTAAAGAATTCAAACTTACTATTTTAAGGTAGGGCAAATCTAGAAAGGCACAAATAGTTGAGGGGTTTGAATGAAATTTGAAGGAGCCTTCAAGGGCCATTTTGCAAGTTAAATAATCAGTCAAGCAAGCTAATTGGGTCAGCATGTGGGACAGTTTTGGGCTGCCCAGTGCTCGGTTTGAACGGTTTTCTCGATTCAGCTCAATTGGGCCACTTTTCATAATTGATTAATAATAATTTATTTAATCCAATTAAATTGGATTAAAATTAAAATTAATTATATTATGAATTAATACATATAATTTGGACTATCTTAGGCGGAAAAATTAATTCGCCTTGATGCTTCAAAATTGCTTCTCGATTTTGTGCTTCTAGTAGTGCCTGCCGAGTCGTTTTTTGCCCTTTGTGTGAATCTGTAAAAAATGATAAAAATTAATCAAAAATTATTATAAAATTAAGTAAAATTCAACATGTTAATAATTTAAGTAAAATTTACTTATTTTATAATAATTAAATATTTTTCGACAAGAATTTTACCTGAACTGCATGAATTTGAGCTAAAAAGAGTATGAAAAAAGTGTGTATATTTTCATGTTTCCAGAAGACCCCTTTTATTTTCCTTCCTTGCACTTTTGTATGGGTTTTATGAAGTATGATCCTCTGATGAAGAGAAACTTGTTGTGGTGCTTGCATTAACACTGCCAACTAATACCCCGATTATGCTCCCTCATTTGACATCATAACCTTTGTAAACTTCAAGCCTTAGTTACACTTCAACCCAAGACGGTATAATCACCGCCAACCTAGACCTAGAGTTGCAAGCGGTCCCAACTTCCCAAGTGATTTCTCCATACTCACACGACATGTAACATCCCAAAATAGGGCCTAGTCAGAATAGTGGTTTCGAGACCATAAATATGACATCAAAATATTTTTTTATGATTATTATGAGGTTTAGAGCATGAGAATATGCATGTGTTAAAAATTTCATAAAGAAATTCTTTAAGTGAGGTGTCCAATTGGAAATTAGGGACTAAATTGAATAAATTGCAAAACTTGGATTCTAGAAGCAATTTGTATGAAATTGCTTTAGATTATAAAGTAGAAGGTCTTGGAGAGAAATTTTCCCAATTTCTAAGTTTTTGGACAAAAATGGGATTGCATGGATGAAATTTTAAAGAAAGGGCTTAAGGGCATTTTGGTCATTTGGCATTTTAATGAAACAAAATGGGAAAAATGAACCAAAAATCAGCCATCTTCTCCCTTGTACCAGCTAAAATTCTCAAGCCCTCCATAGCTAGGGTTTTCAAGCTTTTCAAGCTCATTAGTAAGTACTCCTAAGCCCTGTTTTAAATGTTCTTTGCATTTTTGAGATCCTGGTAACTTACTCTCTCCATTTCTACCCATATTTCATGCCAGGGTTTATGTTTAAAAAATTTACCCATGCATGAGTTACTTGTATTTTGATGGTTTATGGAGGAATATGAAATTTGGATGTGTGTTAAACATCTTTTCCTAGGTGATTTTCAAGAAAAACCCCTAAAGGGACCTTTTTACAAAAGTTGTTAAATGTGTGGTAGAAATGTGAAAATAATGGAAAATGTAGGTTTCCATAAGAGGAAAAACTGTTCAGCTAGTCTTGGGTAAGATAGAAATTTCATGTGTTTCATTATACTAGCTAGGGACTAAATCGTAAAAATGTGAAAGGTTAAGGGAAAAATGGTCATTTAGACTGGGGGTGGAATTTAGACTTGAAAAGTATAATGTAGAGTATTAATGATTTAATTCTGTTGTTTTAGACCCTGAGGAACAAATTTCGGAGGTCGATCGAGGAAAATGAAAGGTTTCAGAATAATCGAAACACGACACCGATACGAATAACAGGTAAGTTCGGATAACTTAAAGTAAACTCATAATATGCCTAATTATATGATATGTGAATGAATGATGTTTTCATTTATCGATGACATAAAAATTTCATAAAATGCATCTTTGATAACGATATATTGAAAAATGTCTCGGTTGAGGTTTAAAAAGGGAATTCGATGGATAAACCATGATTTACAAGCAAATTGAGATCCTGCATGTGTCACAGAAATGATTTAACTCAGACGATTAATCCGTTGATCTCAATTATAAAAAGGATCCAGCCCGAACGGGTGTTCCTTTGGATGATTGAGCCTCCCGAAGAATACATGTGCATTATGGATTTAGCCCGGACGGGTAACCCAATTAGGGTCTAAATTTAGCCTGGATTGGTAATTCAGATCCGAGCTCAATAAAGGTGTTTATTTTTATAAGGGGATTTAGCCTGGACTGGCAATCTCGATATCACCTTATGAGTTTTGTAAATGGAGGATTTAGCCTGGACTGGTAATCCCGCCATAAAATGTGAGGTTCACGGGAGTGTACACTTGAAATGATCATCCTTACGAATTGAAGGTTAATGGATATTCTATCGAGATTTCCTAGAAACTCATCAGGATTAATATGAGAAGGATGTATATCAATGAAACGATGAATGATGAGCTCATCTAAGATAAATTACATGGTGCTTTGTTATGTGACTAATTCATTGATTGAGTGCATGTGATAGGGAACCATTTCATACTTGTTAGTTTCATTATCTATTATGGATGTATGCTAACTACTTGGGAAGTTTACTTTCCGGTTATTCGAGCTTACTAAGCATGTAAATGCTTACCCCTCTCCTTTCCCCTGTTTTACAGAGCTCGAGGACTTGTAAGGATTGGAAGACAGTTGGAGAGTCAGCACACTATCAACTAGACCAGCTTTGGTATAAAGACATTTCTATTTTGTTCAATGGCATGTATAGGACTTTTAAGTATTTTGTTATATGTGTCACTTAATTTTCCAAATGAAAGCATGTAAAGATATACCTCTCTTTTTGTATATGGCCATGAGAATTGGCTTATTTTGAAGTAGGCTATGATCTACAAATCTATGCATGTTTATACTTCATATGATGGTTTGTTTTTAATTGGCAATGAGTCACAAGAATGAGCCAATCTCAAACATGTCAATGAGACAAGGAATCTCCTTAAATACAAGATGGGAATTAACCTAGCATGTATGAAACCAATGATATGAGGTTTACATGCAATGAGGTTGATCAAAGTTTCGTATAAGTGTAGTATTAAAGTAGCCTAAAAGCATGATTGGTTGATAAGAGGATGATCAAAGGCTTGGAAAATATCCTAGCAAGATCCACATGGCCGTGTGTGACACACGGCTCACCCCCATGGGTGTGTGGTATGGCTGTGCGTCCCTTGACCTAAAATTTTAAGTCAGTGTTGTACACGGGCTAAGCACACGGGCGTGTGTCTTAGCTGTGTGTCCCTAATTGTATGATGAGGTTATAGTCAGTATCGCACACGGGTTGAGAACACGGGCGTGTGTCAAGCCACACGGGTGTGTGTGACCACATGGCCTCACCCACACGGGTGTGTGAATATTCAAGGTAAGGGAATTTTTCTCAAGTTCCCAAAGTTCATTAAATGTTTTTGGTTTTATCCTGAATCGGCCTTATGTACGTTTTAGGTCTCATGCACATGTTTGAAAAGTTTTAAATTTGGGCGAAACTCAAGGACTCAATTTGGTATGTTTGTAAATGTGAAATCCCGGTAGCGCCTCGAATCCTATCCCGGTGTCGGACATGGGTGAGGGGTGTTACACGACAAGTGAAATTTGTAGGTTATCGAACTCCATTGCATCACCGTGAACCCAAACACAACTTAAAACTATGACTATGTCTCTCTCAAAGCAAGAGAAATAAATCTTTAAACTCGAAAATTTCAACATACAAAAAAAAAAAGAAAAAAATTTAGAAGAGACTGAGATGTGGGTGAGTAGAGAATGAAAAAAGAGTATTTATATAGGGGATGGGGTAGGGTATAAAGGGAAACTTCTTTTTTTCCCATGTATCTCAGGTTGCAAGAGCTAAAAAACAATCAAATTGGGCTAGTTGAATGGCTAGAGAGAATACTCTTTCTATTGGTGGCTTTTTCATCTGACATGGCAGTGAAAACACTTCCTATAGGACGCATTTTCTAGCCACATGTCTGATATGCCAGTGGAAAACGTGTCCTGCAAGAAGTGTTTTCACTGCCATGTCAGATGAAAAGGCCCCCTACAGAGAGTGTTTTCTCTCCGGTCATTTCAACCAAGCCAACTTGATTGCCTTTGAGTCACTGCAACCTAGAATTCCCGAGATAAACTTGATAAACTTTATTCATTCCCTTTTTTTCTTTTAAATGCTAGTTAATATTATTTATTGAAGTAAGATATATTACAATATGCCATCTTAAGTTTTAATCTTTTTTCGTACCTCCTGAGCAATTCTTTGCTTTCTCAAAATATTAGGGTGAACAAAAGGACAGAGAAAAACTTAAATGAAAAAGTAATAGAAATAATTGTAAATTTTAGACCCACAATTAAGGGTGAGTATTTGATCGAGTTGAGTCGAATCAAGTCAAAAAATTTCGAGTTAATCAAGTTGACGAATCCTATTTTAGCAACCAAACTCGATTTGAATTTTTTTTCAAATCGAGTTAACAAATCCTATTATTTATACTAAATATTGCGTTTACATAGACCGATTATTTAACTAGTAAATGAATACAATATTATTTAATTACATAAATAATATAATTTACTAAATAATTAACTATTTTAGGCATGCAAAATAACTATATATAACGTTGTAAGATGATCATTGTAGCAATAATTTGAGTCAACTACATAAGCTATTACACCACACGCATAATTATATTTACATACTGCATAATTATGCATCAAGAAATATCTTATATATAAGATAACAAAATGATATACCAAGAGCATGATACAGGGATACATGTCACTACTACACAAAATATGATATTAATAAAATGATACACCAAAAGTAAGATATAGATGGTCATGGTGTGACGCTCCAAGACTCGAATTCAACAAAATAAATTCAAGCTTCCTACACAAAAAAAATCCAAAGTTCAACCAATTATTTTGACCAAGTAAAGAAAATGCAAGGTTGAAGTTTTCATAAGGATTAACAAAATATCTATTCCAAAAAGCTAAAATCAAACTATCTTCAAGCTTCATCTTCTTCAAACATTGTAGATAGTACCAACAATTCAGTAACAAAAATAAAAATGTATTCTTAAATTATGAAAATTTTTACTAGAAAAATTAAAATAAACATTCAAATTTGTGAGTTGTAGTTAAGTATGTTACCATCTTCATGTTCTGACACCTTTTACAATTCTAATAAATATCAAAAGAGAAAAATGTTAGTTAAATTGTGAGAATATTTATAAAAATAAATAAAATAAGCAATTAACCTTTTGGATTAAAGTTAGTCCCTTGCCATCATCTATATTTTGAAGTTCCTCCACATACTCCTCAAGGTTGATAGGATCTTTTGACCTTTGAAGCCAATCTTGTGTGCAAACTAAAGCCTCAACCATAGATGTAACGGCCCGATTTTGGGCCCAGTCGGAACACTGGTTTCGGGACCACTAATCTGAGGATGGAGAAATTACTTTTAGTATTATTTTATGTGTTATGGCATGGTTATATGAGAGTATGAAATTTTTGGTGAATTAATTTTACCGATTTCATGCTTAATTGTGAAAAAAGACTAAAAACGCATAAAGTTCAAAAGTCCTATTTTGATAGCTAAGGGTGTCAAATAGCTAGTGAACCTTAATTTGGGGTCTTTAAAGGGCAATTAGACCCTTGAAGAGTCATGGCCAGCCATAGGAGACAAAGATGGTCAAAATGTCAAAATTTGGTGGGTTTGGTGACTAACTTGACCAAAAATAAAATAAAGAGAAAAGATATCATCTTTTTTTTCCTATCTCCTTCTCCACCAAAAATTCAGCCACTGTAGGGGTTTTGAGCTTCAAAAATTTCATCCACTCTCTATTCTTGCAAGTAAGTGACTTTAATGGCTTTCTTGAAAATTTTTACATTTTTAGAACCTTTGTAGCATGAGCTTTCTAACAAAGGGACTATTTTGTTAAATGGTTGAAAGTCTAGGGTTTTACCATGAAAGTGTTCATGTTGTTTTCTGAAATTTTATGAAAGAAAATGAATCATGGTTATGAAATAAACAACTTTTGTGAAGGGACTTCTTATGAAAACCCTAATAGGACCATTTTGTAAAGTTTGTAAAATAGATAGTAATGTTGTGAAATATTGGAAATTTAGGGTTGTCATAAGAGAGATAAATGGTCGGTTAGGCTTGACTAATAAGGAAACTCGATAAAACTTAATTTCCGAGCCTAGGGGTAAAATGGTCGTTTTGTGAAAGTCTAGGGCAAAATGGTCATTTTGCCCAAATCATAAATCATTGAGCATTTAGATTTAACTGATGATTAAATTAATAAATGTTTCCATTTTAGATCAACAAATACAAAATCCAAACCTAGACCGAGGGAAGGCCAAGCAAGTAGATTAAATCAACTAGTCGCCACATTTTGAGTACCGAGGTAAGTTGTATGTAAATAATACAACTATATTGTTATTATATGTGTTTGAATTGATATAGCATAAATTTCTTGTTTGTGGAAATGATTATGTATTATGAATATTGAGATAGTAGAACTCTCGTTTGAACCTTAGGAAATAAATCAGATATTCATGCCATGACATTCGGGTTTTTTGTGTGCTAGTGTAAGACATGTCTGGGACATGCATCGGCCACATTATGAGAGCCAGTGTAAGACCATGTCTGGGATATAACATTGGCATTGAAACAAAAGCTAGTGTAAGACATGTCTGGGACATGCATCGGCCTCGAGATGTAAGCCCGTGTAAGACATGTCTGGGACATGCATCGGTTACAAGATGTGTCAGTGTAAGACCATGTCTGGGACATGGCATCGGCACGTATAGAGGTGTTTTTGGGATATGGCATCAGCACGGATATATGAGAGCTAGTGTAAGACCATGTCTGGGACATGGCGTCGGCCTTGATTTTGATAGTCAGTGTAAGACCATGTCTGGGACATGGCATCGACTTGATGGATGAGCCAGTGTAAGACCATGTCTGGGACATGGCATCGGCATTATACCAAATGTTTGAGGCTTATTGAATATCCAATAGCATTCCAAATGGTTCAACAATGAGAATTACAATTTAAGTTAAACGAGAAAAATATAACCATGTTGTGAATGGTATAGGTACCTATTTCAAATGTATGAGATGTGAGCTTAATATATGCTATGTGAATTGTATTGGATAGTGATGATTAAGTTGTGCTTATGCCTACTTTTGTACTATGAGCATGATGATGAATGATAAAGTTGTTGTTATATTTATTTGCATGCAACTTACTAAGCTTTATGCTTACTCCCTCTCCTTTCTATTTTTTCATAGTGCCTCCAATTAGCTCGACGATCATCGGACGTCGGAGGCATCGATCACACTTTCAACCGAAGCACTTGGTATAGTTGGTTTTATTATTTTGAATATGGCATGTATAGGGCTTAGACTTTTAAGTTTTGTGTCAATGTTATTTTGGCCAAATGTGTTGGCTTGGGATGAATCCCTTCATTTTGTATAAAGCCTTGGATAATGGCTAATGTTCATTATTGATATATGCAAATGATGATATTTTCATGGATGAGTAAATTGCATGAATGAGATAATGCCTTGTGTGGCTGATTAGACCTTGTATTGTTGTGTGGATTTGTCATGTTAGAGGTTACGTAGGTTAGTGCAAGTAAGGGTGGCAAAAAGGCTTGGTAAATAGCCTTATTTTATCCACACGGGTAGACACACGTGTGTGTGTCTAGGCCATGTGTGACACACGGTTTGTAACACCCCGTACCCGAGACCGTCGCCGGAGTCGGACACGAGGGGTTAACGGGCTTAATCCACTTACTTGCACAGTTCATTTTAAAAATTTCCAGACAGCTGGCTAACTGTGTCACTGTCACCTTAAAAATCATATCTTGAGTTCCACAACTCGAAAATCAGTTTTGTGATTTTTCCCTGAAACTAGACTCATATATGCATCTACAAATTTTTTTCTAGAATTTTTGGTCGGTCCAATTAGTACAGTTTATTAGTTAAATTCTCCCATGTTACAGGGATCGACTACACTGACCTTTGCGCATTACGACTTGGATATCTCCCTGTACAGGGCTTCAATACTGATGCCGTTTGTTTCTACAGAAACTATACTCGAAAATGAATCTTTACATATATGGCATGACTTCTAATTATCTCTGGTCAATTTATAATGAATTTCTAAATTCGGAACAGAGACTCCAGAAACCGTTCTGGCCCTGTCTCACGAAAACTTAAATATCTCTTAACATACTGTTCATATGATCGTTTCATTATTTCCTATGAAAATAGATTCATCAAGGTTCATTTACATAATTTATTCACTATTTAATTCCATTTCTACTATTTTTAGTGAATTTTCAAATCTACATCACTGCTGCTGTCAGCACCTGCCTTTAAGGTAGACTTTACCTACTTCATAGTTTCCATGATTCATCTAGCCCTTTTTGCATAAATAGCACAATTTATGATAGTGATTAACCATTCCATACCATATGATTATAACATTATGCTCAAAACATATATAAGCCATTTTCGCATGGCTATCCAAAATTATACAAATCCAAAGGGGTCGATGACCCATAACAAAAAGGGGTAGTCCTATACATGCCATTTCAAAGTTCAACCAAAATATACCAAAAGGAGCTTTGATAGTGTGGGCGACTTCGACTTCAAAAATCCCGAGTCCGATAGGTGAAGAACCAAAATCTATAAAATAGAGAATCAAAGAAACGGAGTAAGCATTTAATGCTTAGTAAGTTTGAGTCATGAATTTAGACACAACCAAAGTATAGCATTTATGTAGCTAAACAGATAATTTCATATGCACAAATTCTCAATATCATACTTACTTCACATTACCAACCCTTATATTCATACACAAAGATCAACTTAGCTAAAGGCCGGTAGCTCATTTATCAACTGAGCGAATACTTATTTGTAAGGGCTCAACTAATTCAAAGCACATACGAAACATACCTCATTGTTGGGATTTCACAAGTGTATTAACTGAAATTTTTACAGCAAGTTCATTCATTCCCGAATCACGTACCTTCGGAGTTTAACCGGATATAGCTACTCGTTCAAATGCCTTCGGGACATAGCCCGATTATAGTAACTCGCACAAATGCCTTCGGGACTTAACCCGGATTTAGTCACTCGCACAAATGCCTTCGGGACTTAACCCGGATTTAGTAACTCGCACAAATGCCTTCGGATCTTAGTCCGGACATAGTCACTTAGCACAAAGCCTTCGGGACTTAGCCCGAAAATCATTCGAATAACCATGCACATTTATCAATAAATCATGACACATTCGTATTTCATTTTCATTAGCAAAACTCAAACACAAGGCACTTTTCACACTTGCAATTTCGGCTCAATAGCCACACACAAAGAGCATGATTTTGATTTGCTTAAAACATGATCTAATCAAATCATAATCTAAGTTCCATTACTCGAAAACTTACCTCGGATGTTGTCGAACAGCTTCAACGGCTATTCGATCACTTTTTCCTTTCCCTTATCCAACTGTGGTCCTCTAAGCTCTTGAGCTAATTCAAACAAATTTAACTTATTAAAGTCTCATTTTGCTAGCTTATGGCCGAATATGACAAGGAGTTTGATAGGTCATATGGCCACCTTTTAGCTCAAATACACAATGATCATACGCATTTTTAATCACATCAAGCAATTTAACACAATTCATTCGAACATCAAAAGAGAAGCTCAAGGTATTTAGCCCATATATACATTAGACATTAGAGTCACATATGTACGAAATCACGAATCAAATTCAACATACTAGCTAATATTTCCCTTTAGTCGAATTTTCTAAGTCAAGCTAAAGCCATCAATAGGCTACCTATGGCCGAACATACACATCAACTCATGGACTCATTCATGTGGCCGAACATACACATCTATGCTAAGGCCGATTGCAACACTTAATACATTCTACAAGTATGGTCACTTGTATTGACTAAACACCATTTGTTTCAAGTTCAAAACTTGGCTAATACACATATATACACCATTAAAGCATCCTCTCCCTTTCCATTAATTCAACACATGCATTACCCATAATATACAAAATTATATTCGCCTTAGCACACAACTTGCTAGCCGATTCTTCTCCATCTAGCAACTAATGCACATCTGAGCTCATTTGTTAGACTCTACTTCATCTAACAACAACCTTATTTCTCTTCTATTTCCTACCATGGCCGAATGCTCAAGATACCTCAATATCAAAACTTTTAACTTGGGTTGCTCAAAGAGCTTGGTGATGAGTTCAAATTTATCTAACACCTCAAGCAACATAACACATCCCTTAATCTAGTGAACCACCATAACATCAAACACCAACCAAGAAAACAACACCCATGGCCGAGTATCATCTTCATCACATAGCAAGATTTAGACCATGGGCTAGGTAGAACTCAAGCTAACAACTAAAACATGCATGCATCTCATGGACAACATCAAACATACCTTAGTCTAGCAAATCACCATAGCCGATTTTCTCAAGCTCCTCTCCTTCCTTTCTTTTCTCTATTCGGCCAAGGATGAACCAAAGGATGAACACTCTTTTTTTTTTTGTTTTTCTTTCCTTCAACTCACGGCAATACGGGGGCATGGATGAGACCCCTTTTTTTTTTTCTTCCCATTTCTTTATTACTAACTTTATTTTATTGTTTCCTCCCATGATGCACCAACACAACATGTCTATGACATGTTTTGCCCATCACCCTTTGTCATGGCCAGCCACTAGTAATTAGGGGGGGAAAATTTGACATGCAAGTCCTCCCTTTTGATTACATGCACTATTTGATCCTTGTAGATTAGCCTATCATATTTCAAAAGTGTCACACAAGTCCTATGTACTACATTCACATGTAATTAACTAAATCGAAGCTTAAAAATTTTCGCACATTCATATTCACATATTTTAGACCATAAATATCACATTCAAATAATTTGGTGACTCGGTTTAGTGGTCCCGAAGCCGCTTTCCGACTAGGGTCACTATAGGGCTGTCACACGGTTAACCCCATGGGCGTGTTATCCAACCGTGTGTCCCCTACACGTTAAATTGATAAATCAGTATGCATGGTAGTAAACACACGGGCAAAGACACGACCAAGTGTCTCAGTCATGTGGAGAACACGGCCTCTGGCCACGGGTCTGTGCCTTGCCTGTGTGCCCTAAATTGGATGCTGACGTCAGAAATAGAATGTCAAGGTTTTTAGACATGGGCTAAGACACGAGCGTGTCGTGGTCGTGTGAGGGACACGGGCGTGTGTCAGGCTGTGTGAAAACCCCTGCAGGTTCGAATTTAAGGATTTAATTCGCATGGGCTAGGGGCACGGGCGTGTCCCCTTATGCTTAGGCCATGTGAACCACATGGACCATCAGCATGGCCATGTCATAGTGGCCACACAGGCGTGTTGCCCTTCCACACGGGCATGTGCCCTGTTTTAAGGGTCATTTTTATAAAGTCAGTTTAAGGACCTGAGTTGATTTTGAATGGCTTTCAATGGATGTTTTGAGGCCTCGTAGGCTTATATTCAGGATTTTAGACAAAATTTGAAAAAGTTTTAATTTTTAACTGGCTCGTATGATCTGACTTGTACGTATGTATGTGATTTGTGAACGGTAATGCCTCGTACCAGGTATTGGCATCAAACTCGGGTTAGGGGTGTTACAATAAAAGGAGTCAAAGAACTTCTAAAATTATCTAGAACATGTCCACTCATGCTAAAAGCACTTTTGGATACAACGGTTGAGATAGGAACGGATAACACATCTCGAGCCATTTGCGCAACAATTGGGAATCTTGGACTATTAACTTTCCACCACAATAACAAATCAAATGAATCTAAATTATTTTCACAATCTTCTCCCAAATATCTATCCAACTCATATTTAGTTTCCAAGCCAACACGTTTGTTTTTTCTTCATATATTGTTGCATGACTAAGCCTATCTTCGGTTTTACTTGATCTATTTCATTTTCACTTGAACTTGGAGCTCTAGTAGGAAAATTACATTCAACTTCAACATTCATGTGATGATTTCCCTCAACAATTGCAGAATATTCATCAAACAAATAATGCAATTCTCTATTGACCATCCTAATAATGTTATCTGCAATAGTAGGAAAAAGAAAGTTGACTCCAAATGTAAGAACATCAATTTTGCACCGTGGGTCAAAGATAACTACTAGATAAATAAGCAAGTTTACCACTTTTGAATCACCCCAATACTTCTTGTACTTGTCATTCATTTTTGAAGCTATAGACATTATGTCTAAATCCCCACAATGTTTCTACTCATCGAGAAGACAATACACATCTGTGTCTACTTCAAAAAAAGTATTAGAGGTGACATGTAATGATCCAGACAACTTCAATGTAAGTTTATGAAAAAGCTCAAGCACTTTCATAACTCTTCTAACATTTTCCCAATCATCACATGTGGGGACTCCATATCCAGCACTAAGGTCTCGAAAAAAGTTATGATCATCATGAACATAAGCTTCAGACACACATTCATATTTTTCAACCACATTTAACATCATATAAGTTGAATTCAATCTAGTAGGCACATCTAGACATATATGAGCCTTAGTACCTACCATTTCTTCTTCTGGCCAATGGTTGAATTTAGATAACCTTGATGGTGATGCTCTAATATATCTCACAACTCCTCTAACTCGATCCACAGATATAGAAGCACCCTTAACGCCTTCTTCAACAATGAGATTAATAATATGTGTCGCACATCTCATATGTATATATTTACCATTCGTAACATAAGCTTTTCGATGAATCAACTTCTTTCTCAAATAATCAACAGCAACATTGTCAGAAGATGCATTATCAATAGTAATTGCAAAGACCTTCTCAATCCCCTAATCCCGAAGACATTTCTCAAGGGCTTGACCAATGTTCTCACCTCTATGAGCAAAAATTGGGAAAAATTTTATAATTCTCTTTTGTAACTTCCACTCATCATCTATCCAATGAGCTGTTAGAACCATGTAGGATATCCTTTGCAATGATGTCCAAGTGTCTATCGTCAAACAAATTCTACTTGTCTCTTTTGAAAAGATTGCTTTAAATGTATTCTTCATGGAATTAAATAAATCAGGAAAACCTTTTCTAATTGTCCAACAACATGGAAGATGAAACCTTGGGCATGCTATAGAAATAAAGAACTTAAAACCCTCCCCTTCCACAAATTTAAAAGGTAATTCATCCACAATGATCATATGAATCAATGCAATTCTAATATCATCTTGATTAAACACCCAAGTTGACATATCTACATTTTTTTAGCTAGATTTTGTAAATGCAAGTTCTGCTTACTTAAGATCAGAGGTATTACCTCAGGGTTTTCTGGAGCAAGTCTTCAAATGGTTATTTTGATTGGTGGTAGAAGCCCCAGTTTCCATTGTGTAAGTGACATCGCAATAATTACACTTTGCCCTATTCTCCCCATCTTCTGTTGAGTATTTGCTAAAATGTTGTCAACAAGGTGCCCTTGGTTTGTTCTTTCTTCGAGTATTTCCCTTCTTTGTTGTGCGAACAACTTTAGTAGGAAAAGTAGGTGTAGCTTCTTGTAATGCTTTTTTGTTGGGACTTCTGGGATGATATTGAGTCATTCATCTACAAAAATAAATATAATCAATTAAAATTACAAAATGGTCAATGGCCATAATTCCATCAAAGTTTTATACTAATAGATATGTTCCACATAAATATCCATCAGCAATTCAAATTAAAGCATTCAAAACTAACTTAAAACAAAAATAATGGAGGAACTTACTTTTAAAATATACTAATTTAACTTATCGAATATATTAACGAAACTTATAATTGAGTAAACGTAACAAAAGTTTTTAAAAATGAGAATAAAAGTCAAAATTTTAAAACTCTTATTTGAAGAGTTGTGGTTCACATAAATAATAATAATAATAAATAAAATTTACAATAAATAATATAAAATAAATCAATAGTCAAAGATGAAAGAAGCCATAAGTCCATAACACTTATTTTGGGATATTGGAATGAGATTTCCAATCATTTCAACTAATATTTATAATGGATAGAGATTAACAAATTATTTTAGCCTGCAAATCATTCTCATCCGCATGTTTAGGAATAGAATTTGAATGAACTAAAATTCCATCACGTTTGTCACTTACTATTTAAATAAATGTAATAAGCATAACATTATTAGGCATCAACATGTTAAAGGTCTGTAATTTCTAGTTTTGGCCAATACATACTTTGTTACAATATAACAAATTGGATTAAGTTGAAGACTTGAGTGACAAGTTAGCGAGCGTAAAGCATTTTTTTCCTTTAATGTTGGCACATTTGATGCACTGTGTCTTCGTCTATTTTTCAAACACACTATTTGAAGAATTATGATTCACGTGTTGTTTAAGATCAAAAAGTGCATGCCTAACTAATACTTATCATAAACAAATAATGCAATGGGTCACGTTCATTTTCAACTTTAATAAACTGGAACACAACAACTCCATCCATGGCCTGGTCTTCATCTGAAATGTTGCATTAAAGTAGTTATATTTGTTTCTTTTTGCTTTTGCAAAATTAATTTATTTAAAGAGTTGATTAATTTACTTTGAATTGGTTTTTATAAAATACATAATATACATGCATGACTTAAATGAAGCTAAACGGAATTTATATGCATTAATATATATATATGCACATGACTTAAATGAAGCTAAACATAAAACAGTATATATATGCATTAATATATATGCTGTAACGCCCCGTACCCAAGACCGTTGCCGGAGTTGAACACGAGGTGTTAACGGACTTAATTCATTTTAAAATTTCCAGATAAGCTGGCTAACTGCATCACAGTCGCTTTAAAAATCATATCTCGAGTTCCAAAACTCAAAATCCAGTTTCGTAAATTTTTCCTGAAACTAGACTCATACATCTATCTACTAATTTTTTTTCTAGAATTTTTGGTCTGGCCAATTAATACAGTTTATTAGTTAAATTCTCCCCTGTTTCAAGGCTTGACTACTCTGACCTCTGTGTATTTCAAATCAGATATCTCCCTGTACAGAGCTTCAATGACTATGCCGTTTGTCTCTAATAAAACTAGACTCAATACTAAATCTGTACATATAAATCATGACTTATAATTATCTTTGTAAAGTTTATGGTGAATTTCCAAAGTCATAACAGGGGATCCAGAAATCGCTCTGGCTGTGTTTCACAAAAATTTAAACATCTCATAAAATGTAGCTCATATACCTTTTTTGCTTCTTCCATATGAAAATAGCCTCATCAAGCTTCGATTTCATAACTTATTCATTATTTAATTCCGTTTCTACTATTTTTAGTGATTTTTCAAATTCACGTCACTACTGTTGTCTGAATCTATTTTGTGGTAAATTTTACCTATTTCATGGTTTCCATGGATTAACTAGCAATTTGACATACATAGCACCAAATATGATCATGATTAGCCATTCTAATGGCTAATCATTACCAAGCATTTCCATACCACTCAATAACCATATCATAAGATCATATATATAAAATGATTATAATGCTATACTCAAAATATACAAGCCATTTTCGCATGGCTATACGAGTATACATTACCAAAAGATACTTAATTAACAACAAAGGTCAGTCCTATACATGCCATTATCAAAGTTCAACTAAAAGAGTACCAAAAAGGGGCTTAGATGGTGTGGATGACTTTGACTTTGACACTTCCGAGTCCGATAGCTAACGAACAAAATCTATAATACAGAGAATTTAAGCAACAGAGTAAGCGTTTCGATGCTTAGTAAGCTTATAAGTAAGGAAATCATTTGAAACAAAAACACAAAAGAAATAGCATTCATAAGGATAAATAAATGTCTATGCACAAGATCACATATTCATTTTAATTTACACTTCTATCAATATGTTTACACATTCGAAGTCAAACTTAACTAAATTTCATTTGAATCAATTTCATGTAACTTGAGTGAGCTATAGACTTCATATAACCCTAAGGAATGGCCGGAGAGCATTATTCGATTACATAATCACAACTTATACTGTACAAAATTTTTCCAATGTATATACGATCCATACCTGGTCATATTAGGGATTATGAGCACATTAATTGGAATTATTACGACAGAATCGCACCTTTCCAAACATAATTACTTTCGGAATTTGGCTCGGATGTAACAACCAGCACGAATGCCTTCGGGACTTAACCCGGTTATAATAACCCGCACGAATGCCTTCGGGACTTAACCCGGTTATAATAACCAGCACGAATGCTATGCACATATATATATCATAACCCATTAGCATTACTAGAAAACAAGTTCAACATGCTTATCAACCCTTACTCTTACGGCTCAATAGTTACATACAAGTAATACGATTTCATTTCGTTATTCCACATGAATTCTTTAACCATTCAGCTCCAAGTCATATAAAATAAAAATCATTTGTTTCACTATGTAATTTATATAGAACCATAAGATCACAACTTATCTACTATGCTTTTATATGATACCTATAAAATCATAAACTAAGTTCCGTTACTCAAAGACTTACCTCGGTATATTGGAATGGTTGTGGATTGATTACTCTATTGCTTTCTCTTTTCCCCGATCCAACTTTGATCCCCCTTGCCCTTGAGCTTAATGAATACAAGTAGAAGTATTCAATATTTTTACCAATAATGTTTACTTGTTAATCACATTCGGCAATCACATATCAAACTCATTTTATTATAATTTATCATTTCCACAATTTATTTTAAACTTACAAATTTCATAAATAATACAATTTTATACACCATGGCTACTTTTGCCGAATGTTCATATAATTTAAATAACAATTCATCATTCAACTTTCAAACCAAAACGCCATTATATGACCACATATACATACATCCATATACTTAAGCTCAATAATTATAATATAACATCAAGTACTCATTTTACTCATGTGGCGGTTATACTTGGTCATACATACACATAATCAAAATAAATTCCAAAATTTTCACATCATTTATGTACTAAGCCGAATACACTTGCCAAGTTCACATACATTCTTCAACAATTCCTTCTTTAAACAAACACATATTCGGCTAAAACAATGAAAATTTTAGCGACTTTTAATTTAACGCCTAATCAATTATAACACATTTAAGCATTCTTTTCATATTATCAACTCCAACCACATACATTATTCAAGTATAACATTTTCATATTCGCAATAGTATCAAACATAATAGCCGATTCTTCTCACTTTGTATCTATGCATCTATTTGATCATTAGTTTAGTTCAAACACCCATACACCAAGATTCATCCAATTTTACATGAAACAAAACCTTAATCCTCAATAACTACTATGGCCGAAAGTTCTAGTCATCCCAAAATCAAAATTTCTAACATGGGTTACCTAAAGAACTTGGTAACTAGTTCAAATTTATCTAAAATTTCAAGAATTCACATGAATTTCTCACCTTATTTATGGCTTAGAATCACCGAATGGTTGCTCCCTTTTTCCCCCTTAGAATCGGCCAAGAAGAAACAAGAATAAAGACTTTGTTTCTTTCACCCATTTCCTTCCTTTAACTATTATTATTCTATATTTTAAAACCATTTAATAATGGAAAATGCTAAAATAAAATTCATATATTTTATACTAACTTACAACATGGCCAGCCACTAATAACAAAATGGTTAATTTGACATGCAAAACCCTTCCTTTTAATACATTCATTATATACCATCTTAAAAATTTGCCTACCACTTTTCATTTTTCTCACACAAGTCCTATTTTATAATTTCATATATAATTGACAAAATTAAAGTAAGAAATTTTCACATATGTATGTTCATGCACAATAAACATAGAAAATAACAGTTAATTATTTTTATGACTCGGTTTTGTGGTCCCAAAACCACTTTTCGACTAGGGTCACATTAGGGCTGTCACATATGCATTACTTAAATGAAGCTAAACTTGCTAATAATGGTGTATATATATGCATGACTTAAATGAAATTAAACCTGCTACTAATGGTTAATTTAATTAACCTAGAATAATAAGAAAGAATAACAGAAACCTGGAAACTTTGATTAGTAAAAACAGACCCTTAAATCATACAAGGCAGGCAGGCTAGGCGATTTTCAAATGAGAATTTGTTAAATGTGTGATGAGTTAACTCAGTTGGGATTCCCTCTAGTATTGATAATCAAATTCAAAGGTGGAATTTCAATTTTCTTTCCGTAAGAAGCAAGAAGAAGATTCAAAAAGAGCACAGTAATTGTTTTTAGAATGTAAAGGTAAAAATTGAAAACACTCACTCACTCACACGCACAAAGCCAAAAAAAAAAACTACAATCTCACTTTAAACAACTGATGGTGGTTGTAGCCTGTGGAACCGTGGTCGTGGCCTCGTGGAACAAAACAAGAAATCAAAAAAAAGTAAACAATTGGAAGAGGGGTCGTCAGGTGTGGGGAAGGAATTAAAATCTTTAAGTAAAGAAGAAAGGAGTTGCCAGTGTATTGGGCGCGGCTCTGTTATGCGCTATTCATGGTGCTACTGTAGAGAATACTTTATTTGAATATGGTGATGGTGCAAATACATTCCGTGCTTTTAACCCAACTCAAGCCGAAGAAAATTATTCAATGGTCACTGCTAACTGCTTTTGGTCCCAAATCTTTGGGGTTGCTTTTTCCAATAAACGTTGGTTACATTTCTTTATGTTATTTGTACTAGTAACCGGTTTATGGATGAGTGCTCTTGGAGTAGTCGGTGCGGCTCGAACCCACGTGCCTATGACTTCGTTTCCCGAAATCCGTGCAGAAGATCCTGAATTTGAGACTTTCTACACCAAAAATATTCTTTTAAACGAAGGTATTCGTGCTTGGATGGCGTTAATAAGGAATCAATGGGTATTTCCAGGTATATTACTCAAAAAAATCGACACAATACACCTAGTCGATTGGAATTGAAGAAATTCTGTCCTTATTGTTACAAACATACAATTAACGGGGAGATAAAGAAATAAATGGAATCAAGTGCTCGTATGTCACCACTTTTCGAGAATATGAAAATATGACATTAGGTATATAATATATTAAGTATAAGTATATAATTAGTTATATAACGCATATTTGCTTTCTATATTATTATATTGTTAATATTATTTATATATTATTAATATATTAAAATTTATATATATTTAAATTATATATTGAAATGATAAATAATAATAAAATAAACAAACCAAATACTATTTATTATATTAATTCTATAATTTGAATTTTCAAAATAGGATTTTAGAAATAGAGATAGGGATAGGATTCTTTTTAGAAATAAGGAATAAAGAAATCATGGATAAATCCAAGCGACTCTTTCTTAAATCCAAGCAATCTTTTCGTAGGCGTTTGCCCCCGATCCAATCGGATGATCGAATTGATTATAGAAACATGAGTTTAATTAGTTGATTTATTAGTGAACAAGGAAAAATATTATCTAGGCGAGTAAATAGATTGACCTTAAAACAAGTATGAGCAGGATTATTCAAGAATATTCAAATTTCGAAGTTAGAAGTAATCAAATGATCTCGCCGAGTTACTATAATTCATGACCCATTAATAGTAATAGAACTCTGTGCAAAATTTCCTCCTGTGATATGAGTTACCACCCCTTGATCACTTATAGTACCCCAAACATCTGACTACATTTTCCAACTGAAATGGAATATTACTACCGAAATTGAATTGTACATCCAGAATAGTCCTAAGAAGACATGATCCCAAGCGGATAGGGACGACTAAAGGTACTAAAGAAACAAGAATCAAAGAAAAGGCAGCAATTTAAATCAAGATTTTTCCAGCAGCCTATGGCAAATCACAAATAGAAGTAGAAGCAAAAAATAACAAAGCAATCTTGCATCAGACTATCAATATCAGCAATGTAGTTCATCCAACGATAAACCTAATTCGAATTAATTATAGAGCTATGACATAATCAAACCCGAACGAACAAAAAGAAATAACTCCGATGGGAAGAAAATAAAAGAGGGCGTTAAGAGAACCTCTTGGCCTAACCCTAAACACTCTAAGATCCTTTTTCAAACCTACTCCAATTTCGAGTCAAGAGATAGATAAATAGACACATCCCATTGCACTGATCATCCGTTTCTTAATTGGAATTAGAGGATCTTTTTTAATTGATTGTTTTATCACATTGTGATATTTTACATCGTTGAATGGGCCCATGCGAAAACAATTAGATGATGACAAAATTATCAAAAATTGGGATTCCTTATTTCTGTTCAAGAGCTTTCTCAATTAGATCTCTTTCTTAAAATTCAGGGTTGGTCCATTTTTTTTATTACTTATATTTATATCATATTTACCTTCGATCAATATTATCCGATCAATATTATGAACTTTTCATACTGGCGGAGTATTTACAGGGGGTACTGCAGAACATGTCCGAGCCCCTTTTAATGGAAAAATAAAGTTCAATGAGGATTTGGTTCATCCTACACGCACACATCACGGGCATCCTGCTTTTTTATGTTATTTAGACTTGTATGTAATTATTGAGAGTGAAGATATTATACATAAGGTGACTATTCCACCAAAAAGTTTTCTTTTAGAAAATTTCTGGTAAATCGTTGATTCATATGTTGTTTAACTATATTTATTTACAAGTTTACTAGATTGAAATTTTATGATGTTCAAAAATTTATAGATCCCATGTCACATTCAGTAAAAATTTATGATACATGTATTGGGTGTACTCAATGTGTCTGAGCCTGCCCCACCAATGTGTTAGAAATGATACCTTGGGATTAAAAAAAGGAAAGAAAGAGCAAATACACTAGTAAATAAATACGCTAGTAAATAAACACGCTAGTAAATAAAATACTAGAAAAAAATAGGCTTTTACTTATTGAATAAGGGTTGGTCCATTTTTTTATTACTTATATTTATAAGGAATGCCTAATAATAATAATTAGGACTCATAAAAAATCAATAATTTACTCATGAGAAAAACCTTTACTTACTAAATTCATTTGTGAAAAGGGGTCCTAAAAGAATTTTATTGGATAAAATGATATATTTGATATATGATTGGTCATATAATCGTGGTTACATAGATATGTTTTATTCAATATCCTTAACAAAAGGTATAAGAAGATTGGCCGAACTAACTCATATATCTAAATACTAAGTATATCTAAGCGATTCTATATATCTAATAGATATCTAATAAGTGCAACAGGGTTCATAACTACTCCTCTTACTACAGGATGCTTACCTAGCCAACATTTAGATCCGGCTCTACCCAAACTTTTCTAGTTCACCCCAACATTCCCCACCTGTCCGATTGTTCTTTGGCGGTTTTGGATATCAAATGGACCTCCCAGGAAGGTAATTTTAATGTGGCCAATTTCCCTCCTTTGCAATCGGTTTTACAATGACACCATTGCTCTAGCTAATTGTCCACCCCTTCCAAGTGTGATTTCTATGTTATGTATGGCCATGAAAAGGTTCTTGATAGGAGAAAATTTTCTTTTTTCAATTTTTTTAGTGTAGATTTTACACTAGTACACGAAAGTGCATACCATGATTCTTCTGTCTATCAATAACTGCGTGCATTGCGCGATGGATGTGAAGAAGTAGACCATTATCTCGGCAATAATGAGCCAAGCTAGTATTTGCAGTGAACCCACCTGTTAAGTAGTCGTGCATTACTATAGGAACTCCCAATTCTCTAGCACACACGGCCCTTTTGATCATTTCTTCACATGTACCTGCAGTAGCATTCAAGTAATGCCCTTTGATTTCACTTGTTTCAGCCTGTGATTTATAAATTGCTTCAAACACAAAATAAAAACGGTCTCTCCAGTAGCATAAATGGTTAGGAGTTCACATTCTCATCATCTTTGGTAAAATTAAGCACGCCACGTAGACATTCATAAACTGCTCTACCGTAGTTCTTAGCAGATAACCCCAATTTAGGTTTAATAGTACATCCTAATAGGGGGCGACCATACTTGTTCAATTTATCTCTTTCAACCTAGATGCCATGAGGCGGGCCTTGGAAAGTTTTAATATAAGCAGTAGGGATTCACATACCATCCATATATATGTCATTTATTATTATTGTTTTCTTTCTCATATTTCCTTCAGATGAATATAAAACAAAAAAACTCCAGAGGCTATTTTTTCATTTCACGGGTCGAGAAATCCACTTCGAATCTTTTTCTGATATACATAAAGTAAATAGAAAAAGATTCGAAGTTCCTATTTCTCAATCTAATACAATATTTAATCTTTTTCGATTATTATACCCACAATGATCGGCCATACTATCGCTATCCATAATGGAAAAGAACATTTGCCCATTTATATAATGGATCGTATGGTAGGACATCAATTGGGAGAATTCGCACCTACTATAAATTTTCGCGGACATGCAAAAAATCGATCTACTTTCATTTGGTATTTTGGCTTAACCTTTTTGACGATCCTCGATACAGAAGAAAGAGTTCAGGAATTACTAAATATGGGAAAGAGTTCAGGAATTACTAAATATGGGACTCTAGGGGCGCATTCAATCGTCAAAAGGGAGGATGTGATTGAGTATCGAGGAGTCAAAAAGGTTAAGCCAAAATACCAAATTAAAGTAGATCAAATTTTTTTCATTCCCGAGGAAGTGCATAGATCTTGGGAGGCAATTCTGATTGGTCAATAAAAATATATTTCAATGCTATTTCTTTTTTCTTTTTTCTTTTTTGTTAGTTTAACTAATCTATCATGAAATGAAAAAAAAGGTAAAGTAACATCGTGTTGATTGTTTTCTAAATGTAAGTTTTCTTCTTCCGTATGTAGAAAAGGAATAACTAAATCAATCAAATTGCGAGAAGCTTCATGAAATGCTTCTTTCGGAGTTAAACTTCCATTTGTCCATATTTCTAGAAAAAGTATCTCCTGTTTTTCATTATCATTCCCATAACAATGAATACTATGATTCGCATTTCTGATTATACAGAAAAAAAGATTGAGAAAAAAGACGAGGCCAAAAGAGAAAAATACAAAAGAAAAGAGAAAATGAGGATAGAAATAGCAGAAGCTTGGGATAGTCTTTTACTTGCTCAAGTAATAAGCGGCTCCGTGTTAATAACCCAATCAATTCTTAGAAAATATATAATATTACCTTCACGATAATAGTAAAAAACATTGCCCGTATGTTATTATTTCAATTTCTGAGTGGTGCGAGGATTTAACAGATTGGAATCGAGAAATGTATGTTAAATGCACTTATAATGGTGTTCAATTATAAAGCGAATTTCCAAAAAGCGGTTAATGAGCGGTATTCAAATAAAGATCCTATTTCACAGAGCCTGATTTAAACTACAACCCTCTCATAAAGATCCAATGAAAAAAAGAAAGGTCAAAAGAATGATTTTGGCTTTTTAACGTTTGGGGAATGGAAACCGAACTACCTTTCGGCTCTCCTCGAAAGCGGCATTCATTTTTGAGCCTATTTTTAAAGAACTAAAAAAATAAAAAATGGAAAGCGAAATGTTTTATAGCTTTAACAATTCTAAAAGAAAAATCTAAATTGTTTCGAAAAGCTTCAAAAGAAACAAAAAAATGGATCACTCAAAACATTCTATTTCTAAAAAGAATAATAAAAGAACTTTCAAAAATAAATCCAATTCTATTTTTTGGGTTGAGAGAACCATATGAATTGGGCGAAACTAAAAAAGATTCGATAATCAGTAATAAGATGATTCACAAATCATCCCTTCAAATTCAATCTATGGTGTGGACAAATTATTCATTAACCGAAAAAAAATAAAAAGGGTAGGAAAATCATGATCGGGATAGCAGACCCAAAGCTATGGAACTTGGATGTGGGTCTTTTGCCGAAATGGAGTGGCCTTTTATTTATTATTTATCGTATATTTACTTTTCTATTTTCTATTTATATATAGTATTACACGCCAAAACAAAATAAAATAAGCATATTTTTTTGTTTTCGCTCATAACTCTTCCTCACCCGGGCTTGGGCGAATAGCGAGCAAGTACAAGTATTAGTAGCATAGAAAAATCGCTCCTCGTCATTAAATTAATGTGTTTGCTCACGGTAATTGTGGCCTCTTGGGAGAATCGATGATTGCATCTTTGAAGCATTTGCTAGTACTAGTACATCGAGAATTCTTAATTGGTGGTTGTAAATAGCCGGGACTATGGAACAAAGGATTATCCTGACACCTACACCAAGGTATTGACGGTGATTCTCAAATATCGCAGAACAGAATGTGATACGATGAGATAGAATGCAATAGAAACAAAGACACAGGGAACGGGTTACCTGCTCCTAACAGTCAAAGCAAACCCTTTTATTCTGATATTCTGAATTACTAGAGACATTTACATCTTGTTTTAGCTCGGCGGAAACAAAATGCTTGATTCTTAAGATAATTTGTTGTGGTCATTTGAGTTGTTAATTTGTTAATAGTAATAAAGATAATAACGAATAGAAAGTAATGGCTTGGCTCATGGATAAACGACCAATCCCCGGTAGAACAGAAGGTTCCATTGGAACTATTATTTATTTCAAGGTGTCTTGTCTCTCTCCACTCATGGTGACCTGGTTGAATTGGGAGAAGCTGTAGGTATTATTGCAGGGCAATCCATTGGAGAACCGGGAACGCAACTAACGTTAAGAACTTTTCATCTGGCGGAGTATTGACGAAGTCTGCGAGAA